>NW_024609932.1:0-124999 GCF_016920785.2 Ixodes scapularis
ATAAAAGACCAAAAACGCATTAATCACCACCTTCAAACTGATGCGTGAACAGCCCCACGAGCAAGCAGGCTGGCGAAAGGACGTTCTCAGTGTTGCAAATATTTTGAGCTAGATGGCGCAACGTGTCACACCAAACTCGGCTGCCCGGAGGGTGTAGATCTAGACTAGTCTGGCGGGTCGTGTCACATAATAACACAGGGCGATGCTGGTCGCGGGCAGGTTTCAGAACACAAAGGTACAAAACCCTTACTCTGGTGTAAGATCGAATAGGTTTTGGAGCACGTCCAAGGATACAAGGGCCAGGTGGACAGCATTGTCAGGGGGTGTGGGACGTCAAAACTGTCAAGCACCGAGGCCACCGAAAATATGAGGAAGCGAGGAGGAAAATCGTGATGTTGAAGGTGAAGATTTCGGCAGATGTCTGCCTGGTTGGGTTAAATGTTATAAATAAACAAAGGGCAAACGCCAACCAATCCCTAAAAAGATCGTAGGGTCCCAACGTTTCGGTGCCGGCTCGGCACCTTCTTCAGGGGGGCTATTTAGAAGAGAAGCAGCTTCTTTCTTTTCTTCTGCGGTGAATGTAGGGCAGTATCTTCGTTTTTTACGGTGGTTAGTTTTCAAACCAAGTGCGGTACCTTCGTTTTCTTCAAAGTTGGTTATTTACAAACGAGGATCAGCATCTTCGTTTTCCTCTATGGTAGGGGCCCGTTTCTTTTCTCTAAGTGTCGTAGTCCAGTGACGTATGCTGAGGGCAAGGTGCCGGAGGATCGATTAATATTTCCTGGTGTGGTCTGTATGCGCCATGACTCAATAAAGAGCCGTTGCCGCCAGTTGGTTTCTACATCCAGGATTCGGGTATTTTCAAAGTCGATGCGGTTGCCATTGTCCTCGCAGTGTTCCGCAACAGCGCTACGTTCTCGATCAAATTTGCGTTCGTCATTTTTATGTTGGCGGACTCTTTCCTTGATGTTTTTTGTTTCGCCGACGTATGAAGCGGAACACTCAGCACATTGAATTTTGTACACAACACCTTGTGCTTTTTCTCTCGCTGGACGGTCTTTCGGACGAGGCATTAGGCGCCCAAGTGTCGAAACAGGTTTGTGAGCCACCTGAATGCCTTCTTTGGCCAGCGTACGAGCCAGAGTTTCGCTAGTTCTCTTTATATAAGGTACACAGACGCGGATATTAGGGCGGGACTGCGTACTATTCTGTGGGTGCTCAAGACTGCGAACAAGACGACGGGCAACACGGCTGATGAAGCTGTTGGTGTAGCCATACTTTTTGAGGTCGGCGATGACAGCCTGTTCTTCACTTTCTTTATCTTTCTATGAGGAGCAGATGTTCCGAGCTCTGGACAACAGGGTCGCAACCACCGACGCCTTGTGACTCGAAGGGTGGTATGAGTCAAACCGAAGGTAACGTCCAGTGTGGGTCGGCTTCCTGTATACAGTGAACTCCATGTCTTCACCTACTCGCTTGACAAGCACGTCCAGAAACGGCATGGTGCCGTTTTTTTCAAGCTCTAATGTAAACTGGATGGCCGGCTTGATGGAGTTTAGGTGTGCTAGAAAGTTGTCCACCTCTGATGTTTTTAGGGTACAAAACTAATCATCGACATACCGTAGGAACACTTTGGGGCTAGCCGGAAATGAGTGCAGCGCCCTTTGTTCGATTGCTTCCATCGTCAAGTTTGCCATAGTAACCGAAATAGAAGCTCCCATTGCGGTTCCACTGGTCTGGCTGAAGAACTCTCCTTGGAAGCTGAAGTAGGTGTTGTGAAGGCAGAATTCAAGGAGGCAGCATATTTCATCCACGCTAAGGCAGGTTCTGTCGTTCAGGTCTTTCTCCTTTTCAGGAGCGTTTCTGGCTGCGGCTACAGCCAGGGGCACTGGAACGCTTGTGAACAGTGAAATTACATCGAATGACACTAGACTGTCCTCGGGGGTGACCTTGAGTTCTGAAACGAGCTCCACGAAATGACCGGCGTTTCGTACGTTAGTTGGTGTTCTTCCGACGAGAGGGGAAAGGGTGCGATGGAGGTAGTTGGATAGCGCCCGAAGCGGTGACGTTGTAAAATCCACGATAGGCCGGAGGGGAACATTTAGCTTATGGATCGTAAGGAGTCCATAGAATCCAGGAGCAGAGCCATTTTGACATATGAGCCGCAGGTAAAGGTTCTTAGATTCTGGATGTTTTTTTGAAAATTCCCACCAGAAGTTTGTTCAGATTTGTCTGAAATTGTGTGGCGGGGTTCTTTTTGAGTTTCTGATAAGCCGAGCTGTCCAGAAGATCCTTCACCTTTCCTTCGTAGTCTTCCCGATATGCTGCCTCCTTGAATTCTGCCTTCACAGCACCTACTTCAGCTTCCAAGGAGAGTTCTTCAGCCAGACCAGTGGAACCGCAATGGGAGCTTCTATTTCGGTTACTACGGCAAACCTGACGATGGAAGCAATCGAGCAAAAGGCGCTGCACTCATTTACGGCTAGCCCCAAAGTGTTCCTAGGGTACGTCCATGATTGCTTTTGTATCCTAAAAACATCAGAGGTGGACAACTTTCTAGCACACCTAAACTTCATCGAGCCGGCCACCCAGTTTACATTAAAGCTTGAAAAAGCGGCCCCTTGCCGTTTCTGGACGTGCTTGTCAAGCGAGTAGGTGAAGACATGGAGTTCACTCTATACAGGAAGCCGACCGACACTGGACGTTACCTTCGGTTTGACTCATACCACCCTTCGAGTCACAAGGCGTCGGTGGTTGCGACCCTGTTGTCCAGAGCTCGGAACATCTGCTCCTCATAGAAAGATAAAAAAAAGTGAAGAACAGGCTGTCATCGCCGACCTCAAAAAGAATGGCTACACCAACAGCTTCATCAGCCGTGTTGTTTGTCGTCTTGGTCGCGGTCTTGAGCACTCACAGAATAGTACGCAGTCCCGCCCTCACATCCGCGTCTGTGTACTTTATATAAAGGGAACTAGCGAAACTCTGGCTCGTAGGCTGGCCAAAGAAGGTATTCAGGTGGCTCACAAACCTGTTTCGACACTTGGGCGCCTAATGCCTCGTCCGAAAGACCGTCCAGCGAGAGAAAAAGCACAAGGTGTTGTGTACAAAATTCCCTGTGCTGAGTGTTCCGCTTCATACGTCGGGGAAACAAAAAACCTCAAGGAAAGAGTCCGCCAACATAAAAATGACGTACGCAAATTTGATCGACAGCGTAGCGCTGTTGCGGAACACTGCGAGGACAATGACCACCGCATCGACTTTAAAAATACCCGAATACTGGATGTAGAAACCAACTGGCGGCATATAGGCCCGTAGCTCTCAAGTTTTGAGCAGCGCTCCAGGCGATCAAAATAGAATATTTGGCTCGCGTTTCGAACGTGCGTCATCACGCTTCCTCACTACAGTTTTATATACTCCGTTCCATTCTAAGTGCCAGCGCAGCAGATTCTACAAGAGCGAGCTCCGAGCTTGCAGTGACCCTTCCAAGCACGCGCGCTCGTGCAGTGCGAGCATCGTTCAGGGGAACATGTTTTTGCAAGTAGCATCAGCTTCGCTATCACATAAAATGAAACATAAAGGCTCACGGAAGGTATGAAAGAACGCAATAAAATAATAAAGCTGAATGGGACGCTGAGGCCTCGAGCTGCATAATTCTTCTTTATTTTATTTTTTTAGACGTTTTGTTATCGCGCGCCTACAGATGCTGACTGGTACTTTAATCCGAACGTAGCACGTGCAAAATCGTAGGGTGCCTAGATGTCTGTCTGTCTCAGGGTGAAGACATCCATTGTTGTCCGGAATGTGCCAGCGCGTGACGCTCTCGCGCACTCGGTGCGTGACTTGGGCGGTAAGATGGCGTCTATGCATCAGCCAGAGCTACGCGCTCGAGCTGAATGACACCGAATTGCGCGCACTTCAAAATGCATAAAAAAACGATTGGGCGGAAAAATGGCTGAGATGTCACCACTCAAGCAAAAGCGCGCGTGTGTATGAAGGCACTCTACAGAATCGTAAAGCCCCTCGATACGCTTCCGTTTGTCTTTGCAAGTAGTGCCAAATGCGCGAGCGCACGTGGCCCAGGTCTCGAGCGGCCCTTGGAAGCAAATGGCGGCGCAGCACTGAAATGAGCGGCCCTTGGAAGCGAATGGCGGCGGAGCACCCGCTCGTGGCACGTGTCTTGCTCGTTTCCACAACAATGGTTGGCGGTACTTGTAAAAACACCTTTATCAAGGGGCTTTACAAAATCGAACATTACAGCGCCGCCTGGATAGTGCTGCCAGCATAACATGGTCGCGTCTTGCGGACGCGCTCGCGCCCCCTGCCCGAGAGCAACGGGTCTATTGAGTCATGGTGCATACAGACCACACCAGGAAATATTAATCGATCCTCCGGCACCTTGCCCTCAGCATACGTCAGTGGACTACGACACTAAACAGGCCCCTACCATAGAGGAAAACGAAGATGCTGATCCTCGTTTGTAAATAACCAACTTTGAAGAAAACGAAGGTACCGCACTTGGTTTGAAAACTAACCACCGTAAAAAACGAAGATACTGCCCTACATTCACCGCAGAAGAAAAGAAAGAAGCTGCTTCTCTTCTAAATAGCCCCCCTGAAGAAGGTGCCAAGCCGGCACCGAAACGTTGGGACCCTACGATCTTTTAGGGATTCGTTGGCGTTTGCCCTTTATTTATTTATAATCGTGATGTTGCATTGTGGTGTTCAAACACACGTCGGACTACCGGACGCTTCACTTCCACGATTTTTGTCAGGGTCTTTTCGCCTCACGATTTCTAAGGTGTCCTGTTTGGACAGGCCTTTAGTAGAGGAGAGCGTGTTTTCGTACGGCAGTGCAGTGCAAGTAGCCCCGCGTGCTAAACGAAAAGCGCCGAATAAACAAGTACAAAGAAGTATACAAGACGGAGTGCACGCTCAAATAAGGATTTATTGAAACAAAGACTCTATTAATGCATTTTTTTCAAGCTATTCCTTTAGAAAATAAAACTATGTATCTCTCATGTGCATTGACTGGGCACTAACGCACTTGCTTTCTTCATGCTTTCGGGTACAAAATGCATCCTAAAATCCTAAAGCAGTTTTATATGCCTGTCTCCCGAGGATTGTTGTTTCTGCTATTTCTAGGTCACATTGGCCCCTATACCATTGCGCTGCCAGAATGCCCGGCAGGGAGGATGTTACTGACCATGCATTTTATCCTGCTTGCTTGTTATCTTGTTATTAGCGGCCCGTGGAATGTCTTGGCCGAGTGTCGAATAGGGCCCTAGTCGATATGTCGTGCGGTCGACGGCGCGAAGCCACCAATTGTCTTGCTAACAGCCATCGCAGTAATATCGCTGTCATATCGATGTAATAACCACCACACACCGTTGCGTTTGAGTGCGTTGGACTGTGTTGCGTCGACAAAGAGCCGCGAGTCATCGGGTCACCCGTGCTTTGTATTACGCGTGCCAAGTCGAGGAGTATGTGGTGATTGTTGAGTGACCCACGTGCGACGTGGCTGGCACGAGACACGTGCGGACGGCTCGAAAGGAATGCACGAGATAAAGACGTTTTTCTGCCTGGGAGCCTGGACTGGATGATCGCTCATTTCACACCTGTTGTGGGCACCCCAACATAGGAAACTCGACAGAGTAGCTCGGCAAGCGGCATGCGAAGCACGAATGTCCATGGTTGATCGCAGTCGCAACGCGGTACACCGCTTTCAAACCACAAAGCGCCGCTGCTGCAGCTTGCCTCGCCAGTCGCCTTCGTGACCACTAAATTTTACCCAAACCGAGGGTTCAGCCTCTCCTTTTCAGGAGAGCAGGTATGGCGGGAAACTAAAACGTCGGTTTCGTCGTTCTATTTTGCACAAAATAATCAGCTTCATGTAATTGTATAAAATGATTGAGCATATTGCTAGGTCACTACAAAATCGGAAAACATCTTTTTTTTTTTTAAAGAAGAAAAGGTTAAACGCGCACTTATGGTCCATTTATAAAAAGGAAAAAAAGAAGAAATATGCAATACTTGCGACGCACAGGCCTTTGCTTCGTTCCTTTCTGCTTTCCGAGACAAATGGCGGCCCACTCGCTTGACACGAAAGCCCCGGCTATGGAGGCAAGGAAGGAGCCACCTGCGGCTCGACTGCCGCAGTCCTCGCACAAGTTGTCCTTGCGGCAGCCCTTGGGTCCGCTCTTGGCCAAGTCTCTGCGGGTCACAAAGATGCTCAAGGGGCGGGTACGTGAGGTACGAACGATCCTACGAACTAACCTAACCTAACCTAACCTCACCGGACCTTTCTGGCTCGTGTTAGTCAGATTGCATGCCGTCAAAGGGTCATGTTGCGCCTTGGTGTCATCACATGATGTTAAACACTCACATTAGGTCTTAATATGATGTGGCGTCATGGTGTCGTGTGACGCAAAATCGTCACTTGATGTCATGGTGTTACGTAGCGTGACGTCGAAATTTCAACGTTAAATTTAGGGGGAGATATCGGAGCTAAATTTAGAGATGAATAGGCTGCTCGTTAAAATTTTCATCATGTGCTATGGCATCATCCTGGGGCTTGATAAAACGTTAAGGCGATTTTTTACTTTTATCTCAACTCGTCGAGTGTCACATGATGCTGAATACCAAAACGCAGTACATGCGATCTTTGACCAAGTTCCATATGATGCCGTCGTTCCCGGAAGGGTCACACACAACTTACTCCAGTCGTCCGCTCTTTTGAAATTGTATTTTGCGGAACTAGCGGTCGACATTGGTGCTCCCGTTTGTAAATTCGGTCATCTTAGTAGGCGAGACGAATGTTTTTGTCGGGCCAGGTTTAGAACAGTCCCTGCCAGCGAAGGCCTCTACAGATTTGGTGTAGGCACTCGCCGCTGGAGCGAGTAACAACTTTATGATTATTATTATTATGTGCACCAAAGCGTTTTCAGGGTTTGTCTCTTAACGAAAAGCAGCATATGACTAGGGTGCTTATGCTCAACAAAGTGCGCATACTTTTTCATCATGCTGAGTTAAATTGACCGATGTCGACTATACTCCCAGCAGAGCTTTGACGGACTCCCAATGTGTTTCTAAGCCATGTTTTCGCTGAGCTCTTAATCCTAGATTTCTAAAAATGAGTTATTTTGACGTCTACACGGACTTTTAAAGCATGCGTTGATTTATAATCGGCGAAAATACGAAACTGTTTTCGGCTAGTATAAATCAAAGCCATATAATAAACCGGCAATTATAAAAATAAGTGCGCCCACACCACTTTTACTGAAAACTCGGTTAATTTAGGCATGGGCGATAGTTCGGTCAAATCGTGCGATTAACGTATAATTTGCAAAATTTTCGAGTTTTGAAAATGATAATAGGGGGTGGCTGAACGAAATGAGCGCTTCAGCGGAAATTTACGGTAAATACTAGATATTGGACAGTTCCTGTTCTACACGCAATTGGTTCTACAGAAGCTTCTAATTTTAGTGTTATACTACCACTGGCAATCCCATCATTGATATGTTTTATTGCTGCGAACGAGTGGTAGAGTCCTAGCAGTCATCCTCAAAATGCTAAGATCTCACTTCCTTGCACGTGCTCTAAGTTGCTTGAACATGTGAGTTTACAGGAGAAAGCTTCTCCTTTAAGAGTGAAACGCGACAGCTAAACATCGGAACCCCCGTTCGTTCCCTAAACCTAAAAGCGTGTCTGCACTGCGTGGCCCATAATGAAACGAAAAGTGTCTGCGTGGAATATTCGGAAGCGTGTCTGGGTCGTGGGTTCAGAATCCCACCTCCGCTTAAAATTAGTCAAAGTTTTCTTTAAAGGGGTGACGCAACAATTTTTGTACTTCGCGCAAATACCGCTTCAAACCGATGCCTGACGTTAGTGACGTATAAAACACGCGTTTGTTTTTCACCCCACGCAATAGAAGTTCCAGAAAAAAATAATAAAAAACGAGCACCGTTCACCCCTCAACTCGCAGCCAAATCAAGCGGCCACATGATCTGGAGCCGATTATATGCCGCCAATGTTGATCATAGCCAAGCGCTCGGGTTGACAAAGCACAGGACACGCGCTGAGTTCCAGACATTGTTAGGGCTCGGCTATTGTCGCCATTGCACCGATTGGCCACGAACCCGAATGCATGTCGAGGCATCCATTGTAAGGAGCCCAGATCGAATGCGTACGCAGTCTTCGCGTCCACTGTGTGAGCAGCATTTGAATATCGTCACCGGAAAGCTCGATGACACAGTCCCGGGAATCGCACTGTTGCCATTGTCCTCACAGCTCCGTCATCAAATTTGGCGAAGGAGCAAAAGGCGGTTTTGAAAGGAGAGACTGATGGTATATTCGGCTTGTCGCTTTTCGGCCTCTTGGAGCGCTCTGAAAAGCCGGTGTGCATTCGGCTGGTCTATGCTAGGCGCTCCAAGTATATTCGCCTGGTTCTTTCGGAGCGCTCTCGAAGCTCCGACTCTCGCCGGCCTCCGAATCGGAGGGGTTTGAGGCGCTCCGACTTGGAAATGGGAGCGCGCGAGAGATCTGGCTGCCGACCGGTCACGTGACTCCAGCCATTTCGCCATATTGCTTTTATGTCGGAAGCGGACGGCGAGAACGCAGCTACTCCGCAAAAAGAGGGCTGCGAAAAACAGCCGTCAGTCTCGACCATAGAGTTATTATAATAAACGCTAGAGGCTCAGCTGGCGCTAGTGTCTACGGGACTTCCTGTTGCAAATTGAAGCAGACAGCATGCAGTCTACTTTTCCAGTCTTCCTGTGTATTCCTATGGGAAAACGCGCGTGAATTTTATCTCGTCGCCGGAAAATAACATTAATAGCTTTTGTTATTTCGGTTGTACCGGATAGTATGTACATTCATTAATATTGTGAAAGTGTAATTGCTTTAGTTACAGCATTTTTTCTTTACCACTGAACGATGCTAAACTTCGCTATATTTCAGGCCCAAACCTCTGTTTCATGGCAGGTATGTAGAAACGAGCAACGATTCCAAGCAAAATAACAATCGAAAGGAATGAAGAGTGTTCAAAGTTCGCCAGCGTTCCGTTGGTGCTTATATATTGCTAATATGCCTGTCCTCTCACTATATGAAAATGCCCCCGTCGTGCATCTTTATGAGTGGTTAAAGAAACATTCGAAACGTACAGAATAAAGTACGTGGGCTACGAAAGGTGCATTTTCTTATTATTTCCTATGTCGGGCAGTTTTTATCGCGCACCTGCTCTCTGGCTTCCCCCTATTTGCAAAGATTTGGAGCGCGGGTGATGATTTGAACACAGAACAAGCATCTTCGCATGTATTCATGAGCAGAAAGAATAAAGCAGTATTTATTTATTAATCGGACTATATTACGTGACTTTCAATTTATTTTGATCGTCTGCAAGCACAAGGAATTACTTATCCAGTGTTACTGCGTAGTTCTTGCAGTCTCTCTTGGTTTTCCACATGTCCTTCGTTCGTTCCCCACGCTAGAGAGCGCCGGCGCCGTGTTCGCGCTAACAGTGTCCGACAGTGCACATAAATACATGTACGAAGCGGTTTTAGCCCCGTTTTTCATGCCAAGATTTTAAAATAAAAACGCCGTAACTGACCAATTATTTCATCTGCGTGACTGGGAAATGTTCCAATGTGCCTAGTAGGTACGAATTATTTGTAATATTTGCTCTTATAATCGAGCGCAGAGAGAAAATGCATTCGCTTTTTCCCGTAGAAATGCATTACCGGAAGTCAATTTCGGACTGCTTGCTGTCTGCTTCAATTTGCAACAGCACACTAGCGCCAGTTGAACCTCTAGCGTACATTATAATAACTCTATGGTCTCGACGCCGTCACCGTTCTGTTGTGCTCCCCGAATTGAGGTGAAATGTCGTTGAAACGAAGACGTTTAATGTTAGTGGTGGCACCGCCAGTGCTGCTGGCGAAGCTAGCAGACAGCGACAACACCAGCAGCTCGGACTACGACGACGAGGACCGTGTTTGCGAAGCGAAGTTTGCCGAGTTGTTTGACGCACCTTGGACCTAACGTTGTCTTGTATTAAGGTTGCCTTGTACCAACGTTGCCTTGTACGGTGCGCAAGGTCAAGGCCTATGGTTTTATAGTGCGAACCTACTCGGACAAAGCGGTAAGTACAAAAGTACGAGAGTTTTCAAGCTGTAATGTTGTCTTTTTTTATAGTTTCGCAGGAACTTCCGCTTGGCACGGCTGACTTGCGATGACCTTATCAGCGTCCGCGTTGACGGTTGCCACTTTTCAAGGATTTACGGATGAATGGATCACTGAATACTGCTCAACCCGTTGAATCCAAAGAGGAAAAGTTCCGCTAGAGGGCGGCTCGCGCCGTCCTGTAGTGGCGCACGCCACCCTCTTTCCGCTCGGCTTGCCGCTCTGAAAAGTTGAAGAGCGTTCGGGTGGGCGCGCCGATTCTCTCGCTCCGATGCGGAGGCGCTCCGGGATCTGGTAGCTACGACTCGGATGATTGGAGTGCTCGAAAGTGACCAGCCGAATATACCATGAAAGAAAAGCTCCGCTTTCATCCTTTGAACTCCGCCACGACGAAGACGCTTCTTGGTCAGTGGTGTTGCGTTCGAGTATTCTTGGGTTCCACTAGTGACAGGGTGTAAAGTAAGAAATATTCCTACCCAATGTCGTTGCACAGCCCCCTTAAAAGCCGACGTACACTTCGCGATTTCCACTTTTGCCGCCTCCTTCTTTCCTATGTCGTCTCCACTTTCTAACTTGCCCCAAACGCTTTACTAGGGGGAAAACATTCCACTCCTCTCAAATACAATAGCCTCGGCTCAGGCAGGTTTTCTGGGCTTGGCGAGAGCCATCTATTATCGGGAAGGTCTCGGCAATCGGGCGGTAAATGATAATGATGATGATGGTTGTTCTACATACCAAATTTATTGTTGTGGAAATGCTCGTGACACGTGCCGTGCGCCACTTCTCGGAAGAACATGGCGTCTAAAATCAAGCTCAGTACTAGGACAAATACTTTGCTGCGCTGTGCCGCCATGATCTTCCCAAGGGTTGCACGTTGCACGTGCCTCGTGCATCGACGCACCTTGCGCTACTTTTGAAACACGAAGGGGCTTTAGGAGGAAACGGAGACGACACCGCCGCGGCCGCCGCGAACATCCACGTGCACATGCGCGTGCACTGACGCGGACCTCCCCTGCGTCAGGGATGGACTCGGCACTCTAGGCGTTCTGTCTAATGCAAATGAGCGGAGTGGAATGTATTCGCCCTAGTAAAGCATTTGCTTGTCCCAACTTCGCTCCCCTCACAGCTTAGGAGGGAAGGGGGGGGGGGGGGGGGTGGCGCTGAAGGGATATCTTTTTTTGCAGAAAACCGAGGTTAAACATCGGCCTTTAGGGAAAATGTATTTCCTTATAAAGTGAAATCATTTGAGACATGCAGCGGCCTTTAATTCGCACTTCCTGTCCCGTTGTAATAACTTTCATTCCACTCATGATCTCACGTTTCAGAAGAGTAGTGTGGGTTGTTTGAAATTCCCGCGCGTAGTTGAAAACCACGAATGAGTGGGCTCTTTAGTATATACTCATACAAAATGATTCTATGAAAATACAGAACAAAAGGGGTGACAAATGGCACCATTGGCGCACCGCACGATGGACCGAAATACGTTCAGATACAGATTTTTTAAAAATCAGATTAGTGGTCTACCCTTTGTATGCCATGCGTACGCCCTTGAGAATAACAGAACCGACCTTCACATGCTCCAAGATGACAAAAAGAAGTTCGCGTGAAACCTGGTCAAAAGCTTTCTCCATGTCTATCTGGAGTAGCGCCACGACACGTTGCATACAATCACAGCACTCGAGCAGACTCTTAGCGACATGAATATTCGTCACGATTGAGCGTCCTTTTATTTCGCACGTCTGATGGGGTCCAACTATGTCTTTTATAAGCAACTGCAAACGCCTAGCCAATATTTTCATAAATATTTTATAATCTACATTTGTCAAACAAATGGGACGGTAGGCCGATACTTGCCTTCTTTTAACTACGTCATCGATTTTCGGAATTAAAACTGTAAGTGAACGGGAAAAGGAAAGGGGAAGAATTTCCTTTTCACAAGCTTCACGATATAGCTTGCACAGAAGGGAGCTGATCTCACTTTTAAAAGCCTTGTAGAAGGCCGCACTTAGACCATCTGGGCCCGGCGACTTCCCTGGATTCGATTCGTCGACTGCCCGCTCGAGCTCACCCACTGTGATTTCTGCTTCTAAACCTGATACTACGTCGTCTCCTAAACGCGGCAATTAACCCATATCTTCGCTTCTAAACTTATCAAGTTCGACAGGCAGATAAGAGAAAAGAGCTTTGTAAAAATCACAAAAAACGCTTTCTATATCTTCTTCGTCACTGGTCACCGCCTTGCCACAGTCAATTTCCCGTATCACATTGCGGCTAGCATACTTCTTTTCCATTCCGAGTGCCCTTTTTGTTAGCGATTCATCTCTCAACATCTTTCCCGCTCGCGCTCGTATCAGTGCCCCGTGATACCGTTCCTTATCTATTGCTTCAAGTTGAGCTTTTACGGAGCAAATATCATCTTTAAACAGCCCAGGCGTCCGACTTTCTTCGCCAAGCAAAATCTTAAGTGCGTTTCGCAGCATTTATTCTTTTAAGCAGTCAATGCTTCAACGAACGTTTGATCATTTAAAAGTTTACTATTCAGCTTCCACAGCTGCCAACAAAAAGTTTTCTTTGACTTTACCCAGTGCGAAAGACACTAGACAATGGTCACTAAAGGAGACAGGCATGACAGAGTAGTTAGAGCATACAGTCATTAACTCTGATGAAATATAAAACCTTTCCAAACGGGCATGGCTATGTCCCTGAAAATGGGTGAATCGGACATTTACCGTGTCCCCCAAAAAGGTCACCTACGTCTTCCAGCCCAAACTCGTTCTCAATTTCATTTAAAATACTCGTACTCGCATCTCTGAAAGACGTAGCACTTGCTTTGTCTCACGCGGAACATACACAGTTGAAATCGCCGAGGAATATTATTATACGGCCATTATCAGAATAGGAACGAATGAACTAAAAAAACAGTTTTCTTTCTTCTGCTTTGGTATGTGCATAAACGCAAATGATACGCCACGCTACACTCGAAAAAAAAAAAAAAGGTCACAGACAATCAACCGGCCGGAGTCACAGGTCGTAACTGTTTGAACCGCTGCCCCCAAACTCTTCCGTAAAAGCAAAAGACACCCAGACAACCCCCAGACTGACGCAAACATCGTAGCGTGCCCTGAAAGGCTCCACCATACGCTCGGTCTGTTCCGCGCACTTTACCTTGGTCTCTTGCAAGGCTACAATGTCAAGCTCCTGTTCTACGACAAGGCGATATAACTGCCGTCGCCTTCTACGGTCCGCGAGCCCTCGAACGTTGAGGGTCGCCAGTCTTACAGGTCTTTCAAATAGAGACCATTATTTAGCGGGACCAGACCATGCGTATGGCTTTTACCTACATAGGTCGTCGCATTACAGGGCGGTCCGCTGATACGGTGGTTCACTGAGGCAGCCTTTCGCGGCCCTTCGGGGACGAAGACCACGGCTGGCTGTCTACGCGCTTCCATGCCGCAACCATCCTCCACTTGCGCTCTAGCTGGCGCAGCCTTCTTTCCTGGGAGGCCTCCGTGATATCCTCGTGTGGGCGCTTTGCAGTGCCCGCCTCGACGTCCATTTCTTTGCTGGTAGAGTCCTCTTCAGGAACCGGAGTCGGGCCTACCTTGCTGTTCTCTGGTGGGGTCGCCGACTGGTGCGCAACCTCCGGTGCAAGAACCGGAACCGCAGTGGAAAGCCGCTCCGCTGACGAGGCGCTCACCACCGTGGGGCCGGCTCCGGTCCCGCCGAGCGCCCCCTTTGGCTGCACGACAGCAGTTTCTGCAGGCGTTGCCGCTCTCTCCGCCTCCCCTTCGTTCATGAGGTGTTCGTCGTCTCGTCGCTCACACCTCGTCCCGCGACCCGGGCGTACGAGCGGACGCAGTCGGCCCGCTCATGCTCATGGGCACGGCACTCGCTGCACCTGGGTGCTCGGCAGTCCAGACGAATGTGGCCCTTCATGCCGCACCGCAGACAGGTCGGTGCCCGCCCAGGTACGACTACCAGCACCGTGCCACCGCCGAGCCGAAGCTGGTGGGGCAGACGGTCGATGCCAGCTCCTTCCCACAGGACCAGGCGCACAATCCTGGTGGTGGACCCGACACCTTCGAAGCCTGGCACCCTCCACCGGTCGAGTGCCACCTGTTTAACGTCTCCGAAGGTGGAGAAAGCTCGGTGAATGTCGTCGTTTGTGACGCCAAAAGACACCCAGTGCAGCTTGACCTTCAGCTTCTGGCGGAAAGGGTCCACGATGACGCACATGCGTCCCTTGACGGTGAGCCGCCCCGTCTCGAGCAGCTTCTGCTTGGCCGCCTCGTCTCGAGCAGCTTGACGGTGAGCCGCCCCGTCTCGAGCAGCTTCTGCTTGGCCGCCTCAGTCCGAAGATCAAGCAGCCAGACATGGGACATCTGATAAGCCCCTAGACTGGCTACTTCCCCGAGCACGCCGGCATCAACCAGCGGTTGGCGAAAATCTTCTACACGGTATGGACGACAAGCGATGTCGCCGTGCAGTACGACTGCACACTTTATCGCCTCACCTGATGGCAGCGAATGCAGTAGCATCCGATAATCCTCAGAACCAGAAGTAACCTAGTCACAGCGGCCTGTGGGGGGCCGCGGTGACTCGGTGACTCATCGATTACACGTCCGATGCGCTCGAAAGCCGGAAGTGGAATGCACTCGGCCACGATTGTAGAGGGGCTCTGAGATGCGCTAGTAACTCAAGAGCCTGGGATGTCATGTATGAAACGTTACATGTAGCCGCTCAAGGTCTACCCAGGAGAGGGCGCTGCGGTCAAATGCGTATATAATCGCGTTAAACTTTGCATGCATGAGCTCAACGTTCATAGACGAGACGGCGCTGCTGTCAAATGCTCTAATGCGTATATATGAACAAAATCAGTCTCATCAGCACCACCAGAGCTTCGCCCCAATCAACATCATTCACCACATGGAAATGCGGTATTTGTATATTTCTGAGTCACTGCCGTAGCACGTTTGCAACTGTCGAAAGAATGCATTAAATTGATGGCAGTAATAGTTGTTGCAAACATGCAACTTACGACACTGCACTAAAAAAAAATTCTTCGCCTCTCCGTTATCGCTACAACAAGCAAGCAAATGGCCGGGCAACAGGTGAAGGATGCGTATTTTAAACGGGTTCGTTCGGATGAGAGAATAAATATTCGCAAGTATTGTTTTTGACATATCCGAGTATTCTAACAAAATATTGGTGTTGGAGCTGCCGAGCTTCTTTTAAATAATGTATTGTCCTGCACAATAATGTCATCCTTTGTTGTAATACATATACTTCCTAGACACGGCGTATACTTTTGTCGGTGAATATATCGTAAACACACGTTTCCTAGTTCATATTTAGTGGCGTCTCATTGCAACGGCTGGCTTTCCTAATCATAACATGCTCGAACCGCCATTCATGTTTGACAGCCACAACCGCAATGTCCGTCGCACACAAATAAAAATTCCCTCTGGTGAGTTCGTTTTCTGCTGCTCGCTTAGTGCATTCGTAAGCAGAGCACCCGGCGTTTCAGCGTAATCTTGCTATCCACAGCAACACAGAACATGCAGCTTGGGTCGCTAAACTCATGGGACACAAAGGTTCTTTGCGTTATGACGTAGCAGGGGGAGTGACCAAGAGGGCGCTGCAAAGTTGTCTTTTCTAGTCTTTTCTCCCATGCCAGCAGATCCCTTTATATTCGAGACGTACTTAAAATGAAGGGAAAAAAATCCCTATCACTTCTTAGGAGCCGAACAAGAGCAGCACGAGAGAGCGCGCGAAGACGACCGTGTTCATACGTGTGACCTAACAACAAGATAACCAACATGTTTGATGGTCTCTCAAAGGCACGGCGCAGGCTTGCAGCCTAAAATCAACACCGTCAAAGCTGACAGTCTGGTATCCTCCTTATTTCTGCCGATAAAGCAATATGTGATGCAAAATGTTCTTGCCGCTACTTTCCTTTCTCTCGTCCTTTTGAATATGATCAAAGTGTTGCCCGACGTGGCTGGGTCAGAACCAGTCGAGTAGTGCTGCGCGCCTACGGCCGGAGTTCGCCTCTGGGTAGTTGTTCCCCCGTCGATGGTATCAAATAAGTTTGCTGTTTTAGTTTTCTAATGTCACATTCGTCTGGGGCGCAACGCACCGCACCGCACTGTACCGACGGACGCGTCACGTTCACCTGGTCGTGTCGGTGCAACTGCACTACGTTCGCCTGGGACTTCATGCGGCGCGCGGCACCGGTGCGTTGCTGCACCAGCTGCAACGTCGGAAGGAGACCATGCAGGTCAAAAAGGATAGAAGGGTAGGAGAGCTAGGGCATGACGTTGGCCACGTAGCCTCCACAAGCCACGCTCCCTTGACCGCCTCGCCTCTTTCTCATTTTTCTCCTTACACTCCTCACTTCTCAGGTGAACGTGACCACGTCACGTGACCGTACCTAGCCTTCGTCTAGCTATGGTGTACTAGAATACACCACAGCCTAGCCTTCGATCTGATAAAACGTACCGGACGGAGCGCGCGCAAGCCTGCAAGGGATCCTCCTACAATCAACCATCCATCTCGCACGTGACATGTCACGCGCACCAATCGCCAGAGAGATCTGCGGTCACGCTGGGCACAAAATCGTTTAAACTTTTTATGACTAGGCTTCACCAATACTGCAACGTGCTCCCTCCAAGTACTTCTGACCTCCTTGATGCAGGCAGTGTTGGAGGTAACGCGTTACTAGTAACGACGTTAGTGGTAACGCGTTACATTTTTCGCTAACGCAGTAACGTACTCGTTAGTATTGTGCATGACTACCGCGTAAAGTATTTTCGTTACTTTTTTACGGTATCGGCTGTCAAATTTCGCTACTTGTTACTCCTTACTTTTGGCCAAAACTGGTGAAAGCCTGCACGAGCTTATCTCAAAATCCTGCACCAGCTTATCGCTGCACGGAACCAGCATCCGTCACAGTAAAGTAAAAAAAAAAACTCACTTCTCGAAGGTGAAAAAAACCTTCCGCTACCAGCTACTTCCGTTCATCCTCCTTCTTTTTCTTTTATAGTGTCACCACCCACAAGGCTTGAAGAACGACTGCGTTACAGCCTCCTCCCCTCCCTCCTCTCACGCCCCCCCCCCCCCCTGCTTTGTGCAGCAGAAGTGGACAGCGGGGCGGGGGGGGGGGGGGGGGGGGAGCTGTGGAGAGACATCCGTTTACAACAGTGGACACGAAGCGATTTGCTCATTTCTCTAGTTTAAAAAAAACAAAAAAAAAAAAAAACATTCTTTGTGGAATATTTTTACCCTCGCTCTCGCTGCCTGAAAGTTCCTGATTCACTTTTGTACACAGACGAATATTTCGCTTGATTAGTCTTTAATTCCCTAAGGTCATGATAAAAAAATTAAGAAAAAGTTTTAAACCTGGAAAGAAAACTTACAAACACGAAACCTTTTTTTTTTTCACGGAAAAACTAAGAGCTACTGCTGGTTAAAGTCACTGCTGGTAAGATGCAGCAAGTGATTATAGCGAGTGTGCTGGTAACCGGTGTCGTGTTCCAGATAGTGAAATAAATCAGTCTCTGGTACTAGTATGAACCGGACTTACTAAAACCGGCGTACAGATGAGGGGTGTTGGTTGGCTGGTTGTGTTCCAGCAGTCCTCGTTCGCATGCTGTAGTTTATAGACGCTTTGCAGCAGCTGTGCATGGACGCCGCCATAACTGACCTTCAGTTTTTGCTTCCTCTTATTCTGTTTATTTCACTTCAGCATTACCATAGCAGGCCAGGTTATTGCCATATTAGATTCAACTGTGTCCTTTTCTAGAGCATCGGCCTTTGTAGAGGATCGTCAACTACCGTTTCAGTTGCTCGACATCTCGGTAAGGCAAGAGAAGGTCAGCAATGGCGGCTGTAATTTGGCGCGTGTGTAAAGCGTCTATAGACCTTTGTCCGGAAGTGCTCTTTTTAGCCTCGACCGCAAGGAGCAAAAGCGAACAATAATCTCGAACCCAGACGCTCACGGGGAGGGGAGGCTGCGTCGCTGCGTCGGCCTGCGCCGCCGCTTCCCGTTGAGGGCTTGTTCGCTGGTGTGCCGACTGCTGTTTCGCCGGCATCGGTCCTGTTTACCGCGGTATGTGAGTATAGTGCCCGTAATGTGAGAGCCGTTTGTCCATACGCCACTTTGCCGCTGTTGGTTTCCATCTAGCCGAGCCAGAAAACATCTCGCGACGAGTTGACCGCACCGCGAGTGACGAAGAAGAAGCAAACATGGCGACGGTTTGTGCGATTGCTTTGGTGGCTCCGGTGTTGAGTGTCTTCAACGTCCTCGTGAGAAGGTTCCTGTTGTGTATTTAATCTTTACATAATATATACATCACAGCATACAGCGGGCACAACCGACCGGGTTGGGGCCAGAGCAGTCGAACGTCTCGTGCCTGCGCGCGTGCACCAGTTCACCGGCATCCCTGGATATCCTCGGTTGCCAACACACAACATCCCTCCCCCCTAGGTGACATAGTCCTTTAGGTAGTCGGGACGTCGCCGTTGTCGCTGGGGACGATTTGACTGTTCTTGCGCAGGCGCTGAAGTTGGCAACACTGTTTGGTGCCTCGGTTCATGGGGTGAAGCAGGTGAACGTTGTGGGGAAGCTGGAGGTGTTGCCACTGGGGTTGACTCCTCAGGGAAGTCCGCTTGACTCGTAGATGGTGGGCACTCTTCCACCGATTCATTCCTAAGCGATGGCTCGCTTGGTAAGGAGAGCTGCTGAGGTGACAGCTCTTTCGTAGGCTCCTCCTCGTCCAGGTATGTGCTCCACTCCCGTCTCCGGATTTGGTCCACGTGCCGCTTCCAGAAACGACCGTCGATAGTGCGAACCTTGTAAGACACCGGACCGGTGATCTCAGTGATGATACCGGGTAGCCACTTGGGGCCTGCTAAATAATTGCGGATGAAGACTGGTTCTCGCGGCTCGAATTCGCGTACACCTTGTCTTCCCCGCAGCGCTTGTTCCTCTTGCTTGTCCACCATCTCTGCTTGTAGGTCTGGGTGAAGCCGGTCCAGTGCAGTACGGAGTCTCCGACCCATCAACAATTCCGCCGGACTCTTCCCGGTCGTTGAGTGCGGGAGAATATGCTGACTCAAAAGAAATCGGGCCAACTTGGTGGCCATGTCGCCTCCTTCCATGCGCCTGAGGACTTGTTTAGTTTCTTGGACCATGCGCTCCACTTGGCCATTTGACGATGGATGATATGGCGCCACCTTAACGTGCCGGATCTGGTTTCTCTGTAAAAAATCTTCAAATTCTTGTGAGACGAACGCTGTCCCATTGTCCGAGACTATAGTGTCGGGAACACCGTGTGTTGCGAACAGCACTCGCAGCCTTTGACACACTGCTGCTGACGACATGGATGCTATCTGGATGACTTCCAGCCATTTCGAATGCGCATCCACCACCAGAAGAAAAACCTTTCCTTGGAAGGGTCCTGCAAAATCGATGTGGATTCGGGACCATGGGTTTCTGGCAAATTCCCACGGATGCAGTCTTGCACGTGCAGGTTGCGGCCTTGTCTCCTGGCAGGGCAGGCAGGTTCGGACCTTCCTTTCGATATCTTGGTCGATACCCGGCCACCAAACTGTGCTTCTGGCAAGCGCCTTCATGCGGACGATCCCGGGATGCGTGGTATGCAGCAGCTCCAAAACCTGGTCTCTCGCTTGCTCTGGAATGATGACTCTACATCCCCACAGCAGGCATCCCCGATACTCCGACAACTCGTGCTGCCGTCGAACAAATGGCTTGAACTCGTCCGGCAGCCTGCCTTGAGGCCATCCAACCCCCGTCCAATGTCGAACTCAGGACAAGGTTGGGTCGTTCCGGGTGCATCGGGCAATCTTCTGGGCATCCCACGGAATCTCCGGCGCAGTCTCCAGCATCCGGACTTCAAAAAGTTTCTCGTCAGTTGAGCTGTCTTCCACAGTTAGAGGCAGTCGACTCAGTGCATCCGCGTTCCTGAGCTGATGAGCAGGCCTGTACTCCAGCTCGTAGTCGTAAGCCGACAACATTAACGACCATCGCAACATCCTCGGCGACAGCACTTGAGGCATCGGTTTTGCGTGATGCAAGAGTCCCAGTAGAGGTTTGTGATCGGTCACGATCCGAAAATGCCGACCGTAGATGAACTTGTGGAACTTTCGTATTCCAAAACCTATCGCCAGAGCTTCCCGGTCTGTCTGTGCGTAGTTCCTTTCGGCAGCTGTCATAGTTCGAAAGCCATAGGCTACCGGTACCTCCCGGCCTTCGCTATCAACGTGGCTGAGTACCACCCCAAGTCCGTACGGAGAGGCATCACATGCCATGACTAGTGGCTGGTGGACACTGTAATGGGCAAGGACGTCCGAAGACTGCAGTAGCTGCTTGGCCCGCAGAAAAGCCTCTGCTTCCTGCGTAGTCCATCTCCACTTATGGCCGTTGTCGAGCAGCCTGTACAAGGGCTCCAAAGTGTGTGCCGCTCCCCGTAGGAACCTGTTGTAGAAGTTGAGTGCCCCTAGGAACGCTTGCAACTCCTTCTTGCATTTTGGCTCGGGTGCCCCATGGATAGCCTTGACCTTGTCGTCTGTCGGCTGTATTCCTGCCTTGCTGACCTTGTATCCTAGGAATACAACTTCATCCACTCCAAAAACGCACTTGTCCCTTTTTAGCCGGACACCGTCGTCTTGAATTCTTTGAAGCACAGCTTGCAGACGGGTGTTGTGCTCGGCTTCATCTTTACCGCCTACCAGGATGTCATCGAGAAAAACTTGCACCCCTTCCAGCCCTTGCAGCAGCTCTTCCATGTACCTCTGAAAAATAGCGACTGCAACAGCTACTCCGAACTGTAGGCGCGTGACACGGAAAAGTCCACGGTGTGTGGTGATGGTGAGAAGGTCAGCTGTCTCACTGTCAACTGTCAGCTGCAGGTACGCTTGGTCTAAATCAAGCTTGGAAAACCTTGCACAGCCTGCCAGCTTCGCGAAAAGTTCCTCAGGTGTGGGTAGGGGGTAGCTTTCCCAACGGACCACAGGGTTTACCGTACTCTTGTAGTCGCCACAGATTCGCACTGTGCCATCCTTTTTTACCACAGGTACTATTGGAGTCGCCCAACTGGAATGTCGGACCGGTTCCAAAATGCCTTGCCTGATGAGCTTGTCCAAGGCTTCATCCACTTTTGGTAGTAAGGCAAAGGGAACTGGACGCGGTTTGAAAAACTTGGGCTGGGCAGTCGGTTCCACTTCGACTCGAACTGGTGGTCCCTTGCTCTTGCCTAGACCTGGTTGGAAAACGTCGGCGTGACGACTCAGCACTGCTGCGCTGGACGGGCTCTGATTGTTCGTTGCTTCTTCCAGCTGATTGACTCTCAGCTCAATCCCAAGAGCCTTGAACCAGTCTCGGCCAAGCAAGCCTACGCCTGCTCCCTTGATCACGACGAGACGCAGTCGTTTTTGACGCCCTTTATAGGTGACTTGGACCATCACGAAGCCTAGCACCTTCAATTCCTGCTGGTTGTACGTGCGAAGACGTAGTTCACACGGTCGCAGCTTGTGCTTGGACAACCGCAGCTGACGCATAGTTCTCTCGTTGATCACGGAGCACACGCTCCTGTGTCGACTTCCATCTCGAGAGGGTTCCCGTTCACTCCTACGACCACGCGGATAGCAGGTTCCTCGGCAGTCATTTGGAAGATGCCGAAAACATCCGCTGTTTCACTGTCGCGCCGCCGGCCGTTCTGGCGGCTGCCACCTGTAGGCCTAGGCGTCGGTGAGGACTGTTTCGCTTTTCGTCGACAAACTTTCACGATATGGCCCCGCTGCTTGCAAAAGTGGCACTGTGCGTGTCGAAAACGACACTCGTCTGGTGCGTGTGACCCTCCACAGCGAAAACACTTGCCAGCGTCTTGCTGTGACTTCGACGCAGTCCTTTCTCTTGCTGCCTCGGCATTAGGCTTAGCTCTCGGAGCCATTTGCTTACCAAGACGACACACATCGCTGCTCTCTGCGGACGCCCCCCTGATCTTTTCTGTCTGGTGGTGGGCGTACTCTGCTGCTATCGCCTTCTCTTTGGCCACCGCGAAGGTTAGTTCCGGCTCGGAGAGAAGCCGTCGCTGAAGGGACTCCTCCCGGAGGCTGCAGACTAACCTGTCTCGGAGCATGTCGTCCAACGTTGGCCCGAAAGCGCAGTGCTCCGACAGCCGACGAAGCTCGGCGATGTAGTCGGCGATACTTTCTCCTCGACGCTGGTCGCGCTTCCCGAACTGGAAACGCTGAACAATGGCGGGCGGCCTCGGGTTGAAGTGGGCCGCCAGTCGCGAGACGATGTCGTCGTAGCTCGTCTCGGAAGGTAGAGCCGGTGAGCAGAGTGAACGAACGATGGCGTACGTTGCCGCCCCGCAGACCGTGCACAGGATTGCACGCTTCTTCTCGGCTGACTTGATCTCATTTGCGATGAAGTAGAACTCAAGTCTTTCGTGGTACAGTGGCCATGTTGCACCGGTGCTCGGTGCGAACTCTTCGATGCCGCCGAATGCCGGCGCCGCTGATGCCTTTGCTTCTGCCATGGCGCCGTGAACGGCGCTCTAGGAGGTCTTCCGCCGCAGGTTGACTACACTTCTGCCTGATTCACATGGTGCGAATTTGCCTGCGATTTCGCAATTACGACGCCGTTCTTGCGGCACAACGCAGTTGCGGTGCGAATTCGACTAATTCGCAACTCCGTATTTTGCCAAACTTTCCTTGCGAACGGCCGCCCTTGCGAAGGGGACGGACAGCCAATCAAACGCGGCTCGTGAAAGACGTCACGGTGGTCATAGCAACGTGGGAATCGAAAATACGAAAAATGCGTCACCTACGTCGTCGTCTTCAAAATTCGCTGCCGGGATGGGTCGGCGGATGTGCTTCTTTCATGTGAATATTTTTTGCCGGGGGATGTAAGCTTCAGTTCGGCATTAGAACGAACTGGCGTTTGCGTACCACGCGAGGGTTGTGATTGCTTCCTTTGTAAAATTGCAGGCGATAACAATTGACGCTTCTGTTCGATCACTTTGCGTAAGGGACTCGTGGCATAGTAGGAAGATCCTTTCTTCAAATCTGTTTGCAGATGACGCGAGGGTCTGTCTAGAAACCGAGAAACGCTGAACAGCACCTTGTTATTAAAGCCATTTGATAAAAATCGAGCTTCCCATTTTTACGTATAGTGACAACAACTATTGATATGTAAACGCGCTGGACGCGTGCTACGCAAACGACACGCGTGTAAAATGGCTTTAATTACAAGGTGCCGATCAGCGATTCTCGGTTTCTGGACGGACCTTCGTGTCAGATCCCCAAACAGATTTCAAGAAAGGGTCTTTCTACTATTCAATGAGTCCCCTAGGCAAATGTCACACGTGCCACGCGTGACATTTGTCATAGGAATCCTGTGGCAATTTAATTTCGTGCATAGTTTGCGACTATTTCACCAACATGATTGTTTTGGCTTTTTTTTGCATCTCAAACCCTGTGGTTTTTTTATTTATGTCGTTTCCTTTATCTTCAGTGTTTTTGTCATGTTCACAGTCGCTAATATTGTTTTGAATTAAAAGAAAAGCTAAACATTTACGTTAGCTTGTTCATGCTGACCTACGCTGAGGAAGTACAGAATGTGTTTTGCACGTCCAGCGTGTCGTTCATTTCATAAAAGTCGGCCGATAAAACGCATTCTGTGTTAAGTAAAGACCCGATTTGGCAGCGTAGGTTAAACGAAAACAATAAAATAGCACCTCACCCTGTGGGGAATCAGCCAGTACTCTGTCGATCTACTTTGGGCTATACCTGCCACAAAACGTGTCCGCCAGTTTGTCCGTAAAAGAGGCAAAGACCCACAACCCATTTTCTACAAAAAAAAAGTTGACTGATTTGCAGGCAACAGGTCCGGGGTGGAAATGAACTAAAGAGATAATATGAGGCAGGAATGATCCAGAAATCAATTTTTTATTGCTCGCTTTAAATGTTGAAAGATAACAACTAACAAAAGACAAAAAGATGCAATTACAAAAGAAAAAGAATCAAGTACAGGCTCACCTTTTTGGCAGACATCAAATATGAATAAAGAGGAACATAACATGTTGCTGGAGTCATGGGGTGCAGCGGCGCCAAAAGGCAAATATTTGCGTTGTGCGCCAGTGTTGCAAGGCCGCCCACTCATCTACGCACGCCGCCGACGATCCGAGTACCCCTTGTCAATGGCCAGAAGAAATCGACTCCTACGTGACCCGGAAGCTACAACGCAAGGCACGACGAGAAGGAAACTCGCCGTGCCTTCTGTTACAGTTTCGTCGTATCCACATAACCCCCTATAGCCCACCCCCCACTGCAGAGAGGGCAGATGCTACGCTTCTTCGGCGTGTACAAACACACTCCCTCTCAGCACTACACTACCTCCAGGATCTCGAATATCGAAATTATTTCCTTTATAATTTGGTGCATGGAGGTTGCAGAAAATCATTTTCGAAGTACCACCGAGGGCCCTCTTTCCAGGAGCGTGTCGCCACAAAAGGAGTTTTCGGAATCTTCCTTCCAGCAGCGTCCACCAAAGCTATGCACGCGTACTCTTGCTATTTTTTTTAAGAAGGGCAGACAAATATGTTAACACTTGTGCCAGTACGGGGGAATACACCTGGCAAGCTAGGGATTGCATGCGAGGCCCTCGAGCGACACGAGCTTTGCGGCCGAAAGGCCCTCTTATGAAGCCACGACGGGTCGGGTGTTTTTCGTGTTTTTTCGCGTTTAGTTACATCTTCGATGAAAACGAACGCGATATTCATATCTACGGGATAAAACTACGCTAGAATCAAGCTCTATCTCATTTTTTTTTAAAGAAGTGTTCCGGCTTCCCTTTAAGGACTGCGCCTCAGTTCAGGATCTTGCAGAACGTGCACTGAAAACACTCGTCCCACTTATCCAACCAAGGATCTGAGAGGACTGTGTCACTCCTCCACGGGCGGCAGAGTATAAATTACGTCCACTCCTAGTTAAGCACATTAAGAGCGTACATGAACAGGGAAACTCCCTAATTTCATCCCCCTCCAGTAGCACCGGTCTTGGTACAATACATATGTTTCACTTTCTCTGTTGAAAGTCCTAGTGGGCCTCACACGGAAGCCGTCTCTCACAAGAGCGCCCGTTCAAAGGTAGCTAACGCGCAGCGGCAGAATATTGTTGTAATGGTGGCCTCAGCTCCCTGCTCCACTGGAAATAGGTCAGACGATCCTCACACACAAAAACTTGAAAACTTCGTGATTTGTCACCATACCGCTGACACTACTTAGGATTTCAGCCCAGCGCGGTTCCTTTGCCATGGCAATGCAGCTTCCTTTACAAAGTACCTGCAATACAGGTCTCTCACTGCGGTGGCCACTGTGTTGCATTTTCGGGCAGATTGGTCGACGTGCTGCGATCTCAGCCTCGGTTGGTGGAGCAACGCGTTTGTCTGTTGAGAGACTTCCTTGCGCCACTGGCCATCAACGATGTTGCCGAAGTGGTCGACTTCAATCAACGTAGGCATTTAGCATGTGCAACTTGTCGTCTTGTAGGTAGTTGTGCAGCACACAAGCTGCGCGGACGACCCCAGTGGCGTGATCTGAGAGGAGGTCGATTGGCTTGCGGAAGATGCAAAATCTAGCAGCCAAAATTTCGAATGCGTTCTCGGCGCCCCTTCTGGAAATGGGACAAAGACAACACTGTGATTTTTGTTATTATAATTCAAGTGCAACAATTCTAAAGGTTACCTCGCTCTACACAGTCGATAGTTTAATATTTTTAGATAATCGCTGAGGTATCAACCAGGACAGGGCCTCAGAAAGTCCGACCTCAGTTGAAATGCCTCGTCTCCAACGAAGACGGACGCGGCGATAACATAGAAAGATGGCAGCAGATTTGGTGGTGGACAATTCAAGGCAGCTTGACTGAGGCACTGTCCTATCCCTGATGCCTTGAAGACGCCACGATCACTTTGGTGGCCATACGCTCCAGCGTCTGTGGCCATAAACCTCGACTTGCTGTCCACGACGGCCATCAGCACTATAGAGTAGGTTACCCTGAAAAGCCGAATGTTACGTCACTTCATGCGCTCTTGCAAAACTTGATATGTGTTGAAGTAAATTTGTAGACCCATATACAGCACCTTGTAGTTATAGTACAGGCTTCCAGAATCGGCAAGGGCTTCGATATGTACGTGTTTTCCGTCAACGTTCCCTACACAATTAGGAAAATTCCGCCCTGTCTCAAAGTTCTCGGCAATATCCCTTAGTCTGTGATTCTTGATGGGAACTAGAAGTACAGCACAAAGTTCAGACATAGTTTTACGTTGTTATTTAAAAGCCGTTCATGTAATCTTACTTTACCTATAGTAATACTGGTAATAAATGCTTCCTCATGTATGAGAAATACTTGTTGACGCTTAAAAATTGCGATTACTTTTGTAACTGAATCTGAAAAGCTCTATGTCTGTTTGTTTTTTGTTTTCTCCCTCGCTCCGTTTTTTCTACGTTCAGCTGGAAACTTTCAGAAGCATGTTTAACCAACTAGCCCAGCTCCAGGCACTCACCACTTACTTTTGTAAGCTATCATATTATGCCCAAGTCAGGCCGGTGTCAGACTGCTTATACAAAAGACAAAAAAAACAGTCTGCAGACATCGATCGAAAGCGACTCACTGACGCATTCGTGTTTCATAAGCCGCGTGCCAGGCTGCTTCTTTCATTGGTTGCCATGCGACATACAAAGCAGGGATGCTGCGGTGCCTCAAATTACTATTTGTCTGCAAACTGTATTCGTAGGATGCGTAATGTGTGACCGCGTCTTTCGAAGGTGGCGCAGTAATATCATTGGGGCCCTCAACATCCTCAGGTCTGCAGCCCTCCCTTGCCCCCAAGTTCGTCCTTATAATCATAAATCAATGGCTCTCTGTTGTGTAAACTTTTTGAGAAACCATTTTTGACAGTACAGCTTTCAACATGATTCATCTAGATATTTCGGCTGCGAATAGTTAGGAGCAGCTGCAAAGGACTGAGTTTGCTGCAGTGATTTGTACACCCGACTCCCATAATTATCTCCAGGTGGGGTGTGACCCCCCCCCCCCCCTCCCCCAGAATGTCTTAAGCAATGTATATAAACCTAAAGCCAGCCCCTTCCAACACCCCCCTATTTATCTCCAGGTTGGGGGCGACACCCCCCAGAATTTCTTGACCAATGCATCTAGACCTAAGGCCACCCCCTCCCAACAGCCCCCCACCCCCCGAATAATTGCAACACCCCCTGATTTAGAATTCTGGATGATTCCGTGGTTTGGTAGTGTGTGGAAAGAGTACACCGTGGCAGGGGGAGGGGGGGGGGGAACTTGAATTCATCAATTTCCCAACACCACCACTGTGAGTCTTGTTCGTAATGATCTATATCTTTAAAGGCGGTATTCAGTGGACGCCGTATTGGCGCGCATTATTCGCAGCTAGAGCTAAAAAAAACTGCTACGTACTGCTGGCAAAGATAAACAATCTTGACGGTGTGAAATATACGTTGCAGAAGCGTTGTGCAAATTCACTAACAGCACGTGCTCTCAACAGCAACCGGCGCAAGCTATGGCCCCCCTGAATACCACACGACCGGAATACCACCTCCGTTTTGAAGTGTTTTTTTCATTACGAGACGCCAGCGACTCTTTCACAGCATGCATGCGACACTAAGGATACGGTTGGTTTTGGATGAGGCGCGTTTTTATTGGCTGTCTTTTTGTACCGTCGCAGCGGCGCTGGTGACGTCACGAGAGATGTTTGACAATTGACGCAGCTCCGATTATTTCATAATCGCATTCAACCTGCCTGTTTGCCGCAACAACGCCGTCGCAACTGCGAAATCGCAACTAAAATCGCTCCATGTGAAACTGTCCTCTTTTCCACAAGTTACCAAAAACGAAATCAGATTTTTTTGCTTACCTTCATGTGTTTTGGGCGAAGCACCTTTCATATATGCGGACATCTCTCATGCACGATGGATGCCACTGTTGACACTCCAACCTTGAATTGCAGTGCAAGATCCTGCATTGACGTTGCCGATGACAGGTACCTGAATAGAAACAAAACATTGCTGTGTACATTAATGTATGGAAGCCGAGAAACTAGTAATGAGTTCGCCATATAAACCAGTTTAATTTCACCTCGCATTCACTCCAAACAGTGCAGTTTAAGAGAACACCATTTTACCTCAAAGTGATAGCAAGCCGCACCCGCAATGAAATGGGCTCTCTGACGTCATATTGCTTCGTAAGCTTTGTTTCCAGGCGAGCGTGGAGTCTTTCAAAGGCGTTCGGCATTATCCGGTAATATCTTCGAAACTGCTCCGGGTCCCTGTGCAGCATAAAGAGGGTCTGCAGAGAAAAAGTATTCCAGAAACCTGCTCGCAGAAATGCACAAGTCGACTTACCAATGAGTAAAACTCCGATTCTTTGGCTCTGTTTTGCCAGCACGGCCTGACCCACCATCACCGCGGGCTTCCGTCTAGGAGCAGCAGTTTTTTTTCCGCAGAAGTAGGTATTCCTTTTTACAGAGCACTCTGAACTCGTCGTCATCTAGAGTAGCGGCCATCATGCTTTATGAAAGTCAAGACGCGCTGCTACTTGCCCTTTTTCAATATGGAACATCGTCCACGTGACGAAGCCACCGGGACAACTGTTCGCCTTGCGCGACATGCCAAGCAACGCAACAACTAGCTTGCTCAAGCAGTTATGAGCTGTGGCTCTCCCGGTGTCCTTGTCGCATTCGTCGTATACTCGTTGTATTCGTCGTTTTCGTTGATGCGAATGCAGTCGATGCAAACGTCTGAATCGGCCCTAAATATATGTATACCGCGTACTTTTTACCAGAAGCTAATAAATAAATCTGAAAATTTTATAATTTTGTTAAATATCGAAATTAGTATCCTCAAACGAATTCAAGGGTTCCAACCATGTGCTTCGCAAGTGCGGAAAATCGCATATGTTATCAATCAATGTGAAAGGAAACGCGAAATTTCGCATGTGCGGTTCATCGCTTCACCGATTTCGCAGAAGAAAATCGCACCATGTGAATCAGGCTTTAGTCGCCAATGTTGTGTATTTAATCTTTACATAATATATACATCACAGCATACAGCGGACACAACCGACCGGGTTGGGGCCAGAGCAGTCGAACGTCTCGTGCCTGCGCGCGTGCACCAGTTCACCGGCATCCCTGGATATCCTCGGTTGCCAACACACAACAGTTCCCCTGCCCTTCGAAGTTATTGCAAGCACCACGAAAGATGTGGAATCATCGTCTCAAACAAGCAGGCCTTCACGAGCAACAACGGTGCCGAGCAGGCGCTCGGCACAGTTGTGTCAGGCTCACGCAGCCAGCGGCACAGTTGTGTTGGTTGTGTCGTCAGATGTTCAACAACGCCGAGGTATTTTCATTTATCATTTGGAATGGCTTCAAGAGTGGGAAATTAATCTATTTCGAGG
Organism: Ixodes scapularis; assembly: GCF_016920785.2. Classification (NCBI taxonomy): domain Eukaryota; kingdom Metazoa; phylum Arthropoda; class Arachnida; order Ixodida; family Ixodidae; genus Ixodes; species Ixodes scapularis. The sequence goes on from NW_024609932.1 coordinate 29,691, forward strand.
ATTGTTAACGCCGAGGCGAGTGCCCTCCGTTGCAGTGCCGTCGTCGCGCAAAGTGCAGAGAAAACCGGGTGGCGATGGCGGCGGTGCTCTTTGATCTTGCGCCGTCGGGTTCATGAAGTCCGGAGTAAACGTACGTACGTGCGTCTGCTGGATCGGTATTTTGGACTGCCTCAAAACTCTCTTTCTCACGCGCATTTTCCTTGTGAAGCTTAGTAGCTCATTACACCTCATCGTCGACTGCGCTCATTTGACTACGACGGACGAGCCTGCGTGATGTGAATTTCACTGCCTAAGATCCTTGGTGTGCTGTAACGAGGGCTAATAAAATATCACCGCGAACTTCTGAACAAACCAGTCGAAGTTTCGTCTGCTATCATAACTGATCGCCTGTCACAATATTAGTCAGTAGCGTTCCTAGACTCCGCCCCCACAGGCACCGTGCTTCGTTGCCCGATAGTAAGTGTCTCCTGGTACCTCGTAGAATTCCAGCTCCCACTTCAAGTAAGTACCATTCTTTAGAACTGGCAATTAATAGTTTCGAACCCAGACGCTCGCAGTGTGTGTGTGTGTGTGTGGGGGGGGGGGGGGACGCGTGCTAACATACTCGGAGCCCTCGTTTACGCCGCTTCGCAGTGGCAGACAAGGTTCCACATTACAAAAGAAAGCTAATCCGAGCTGTCTATGTAACTAGACCAATTCGCTAGTCGTTCGATGAAACGTCGTGGTCTCGTTTTCATTCGCTAAAACGGTGTTCGATCAAGTGAACGCCTTTCACTTATGTCGGCTCGGCAGAGCCGCGCTGAAGCAGAAAGGCAAGCAGATCACGAAAATCGGTCTGAAACGTGCCACGAATGTGATGTCGTATACAAGAAGCCGACAATCAAGCATTTGAAAGCTACAAGTAATCGGTAGCGAAATATTTACTACGCAATGAACCCGGACTGAAACGCGGATGTCAAGGGTCAGCAAACACCGAGAACATTGAAGACAAGAAAGGTTTTCTCTTGGTTTTCTTGATCGAGATGGGTTTTCGAATGTTCACGACATCTTATCTGTTGAAGAACGGGTCGCGGAGGCTTCTGGTGAAGACATCGTTCACGATGTGCCGGTGCATTCGGACAGCCTGCCGCATCCAGCTCCCCAAAGCAACGCCGCCAACGCAGCCCCCCCTCCTGCCTGCCAGTTCTCTCCGCGTGGTGGCGCGAGCGTAGATAAACATGGCGGCGCCCTGGAATTGCCTTATCCATTGATGGCAAGGGGGTTTCATAGCCTCACTTTCTTTGCACTGCGGAGTGAATATAGGTTTCACATTTAAATATTCTAAGCTTAAATGGTAAAACAAAATGGCTAGGTGGCGTAAGCTACCGCCCGATCCAAAGGGCTCAGCCGTATTCATCCATCCATCCATCCATCCATGGCGGCGCCCTGGAATTGGCGCCTTCTCCGACTCATTCTGCGCGTGAGATGGGCATGAATAACGAAAGTCCGTCGCCATGACCAGCAGGTCTGAATGAAATGTATCAACTAAAGGAGACAGAATCAGGTAATTGAAAGTTTCAATGCCTAATTTGCATGCTGAAAATTAAGCTGCTTCGCGCATCAAAACACTATGAAACCACTCTGTAAATTTTTATCTTTATCCAAGCTTGTTAAGGAGGCTTATCATACATCTCTGCCAAACATATGTACTCGAACAGAAAAGTAACGTAAAAGTAACGTAAAAGTAACGTTCGTTATTTTTGAAATGTAACGGTAACGGTATATCGTTACGTTTGTAAAAGAGTAACTTAGCTCGATAACGCGTTACTTTTTACCAAACTAACGAGTTACTTTTTTTCGGTAACGGGCACAACACTGGATGCAGGTCCTCGCACTGCGACCTTGAGTTAGCGCTTTCCGCTTCCTTCGGCCCCTCCTCTCTCTCTCTCGCTTCGTCGTCGGTCTTCCTTCCTCGCCCCGCGAAACATGGCGGCCCGCAGCTCGTGAGAACGTGATGTCGGCGCTGCTGTCTTCTTTCCCTCAAGCCCTCTGCTCTGGCTACAATTCCAGCAGTGACGACGGGTGTCAGTTTTTCCTTTTTCGGGAAGTGTGTGCGTGCGGTGCTGCGTTGCGTCGGCCGCCGAGCAACCAGCCCACCACGCCGGGCACGTGAAGCTTTCTTCGTTCGTCGGATTCAAGACGTCGGTGAGTCTTCGGACTTCGTTTGAACTTTTCCCTGGAATTTGGGTCCCGCAGTGGGGACTTTCCTTTTTCGGAACTTTCGTCTTCTTTGCACCGGCGAACTTGCTTCCCGGCTGCAGTTTGTGTCGCGAGCGGCGAGTTGTTTCGCGTTGTGTCGGGAATTGAGTGCTGTCTTGTTTTTTTTTGCGGCCCCGCTGCCCGAAGGTTCGTGAGTGTGTTGGAGTAACGCGTGTTCGCATTTCGTTCTGATGGTTTTGTCGTGTTGTCGCCGTGCGCGGCTTTTATCGCCTAATTAAATTTCTTGTGTTTCTTTTAACCCCTGCGTGCCCTCGCCTCTGTTAATTTTCACACCGGACATGTACCTATCGCTTGTCACCAGTCCGACAATAAAATCGCATATGTGTAAACGCTCTGTTTCATAGTCCATGTGATTTTGTTTTTACGTTGGCGGGAGAATTTTCGGTGTAACAAGTACATACTTGAACCATCCACTTGAAAGACAATTTGTTGCTTTCATTCCTCGCTAGATGGCGCGAGTCGCCGCCCCACTCCTGCGGTTAATTTTAGAGCGCAGCTCTTAGACGCCCGTTTCCGGCTTGAGCGGCGTCGCCGTCGGCGTAACCGAGGTCATCCCAAAGTCACGTGACCCCTCCAGGTCACGTGACCCCTCCAGGTCACATAACCCCCCAAGGTCACATGACCTCCCGAGGTCACGTGACCCCTCCCAAGGTCACCTCAAGGCCACGTGACCCCCAGGTTGACCCCCACATGACCCCCTGAAGGTCATGTGACTCCGAGGTCACGTGGTCCCTTCCCAAGGTCACGTGACCTCGGGGGTCACGTGACCTGGAGGGATCCGAGGTCACGTGACACCAAGGTCACCTGACCCTAAGGTCACGTGACCCCCGACACCACGCGACCACTCCCAAGGTCACCTCAAGGTCGCGTGACCCCCAAGGTGACCCCCCAAGGTCACCTGACCCCCCGAGGTCACGTGACTCCCCGAGGTCACGTGACCCCCCTCCTTGAAGTCACGTGACACCCCCCCCCCCCCCGAGGTCACATGACCCCCCCCCAGAGCATATAGACCCATCAGAGAAAAAAGCGCCACCTGTCGTACGCAACAGCAACTAGTGGCAGCCGCCATGCTGCAGGATAGTGCGCGCCGCTGCATACGCTGCGTTGGCCGTAGACGCTAGTCAATTCCTGCCCACGATGCCAACGTACTGCTGCGCACCCCTCTGTAAGCAGAGTGGGTATCTGGACAAGTCTGGCATTAAGGTACGTATTCGGAAATGTACTCGTTATCGGTTGACGGCGGCGTAGCCGCGCAAACGTTTCCCTGCTGAAGTGCAAAAACGGAACACGAACCGTTTTCACGCTACGCTTCCTTGGGTGTTTGAGTCAGGTGTTTTTAATCTCACTTTGTTGCCTTTGGAGGTAGAGTTTTCAAGTTTCAGCTAGCTTGAAGAAATCAAGGCGTCAAATACAAATATAATGTTGCTCGTGGTATCGCTTGTGGACGTGACAGCTTCGCGAGCGCCTAGCTTCAGGTATGCACGAGCTCGCGGTGCTTCAAACTTGCGCGTGTAAATTATATGTTAGGTACGCATGAAGCCATACGACCTGACGCTTTAAGCTGCCTGTAGCGCAGACATCTGTGCAGCGCGTGCTTTATGCAAAGCAACATGCACGCGCTTGCAACTTCTGCTTCACTGCAAAATTTGCTGCTCTACATTTCCCAATTCTAAAATCCCCCTCAAGAAAAAGGGACTCGACGCACCAAGTAGGAACTTGTGTCGAATACGTCCTTTACTGGTAAACTTGCGCATTGAAATTTGAGGTCTTAATTCCAAGTAAAAAAACGCGATTTGACGAGCGACGAGTCAAGGGACGGCACAAGCGACGAAAGTCGGCTACGAGCAACGAAAATGTTTCACTGTCGCTTGTCGCGTCGCTTGGTTTGGGATTTCTAGAAAACGACGCTTATCGCTTTGGTCGCTCCCTCGTCGCTCGCTCGTCGCTTTTATGCGGTGTGCTTCATCGCGCGACTGTCCGAGCGACAGCGAAGCGGGACCCCTGCGCCTGTTTTGTCGCACATCCGGAGAGTACTGGCGACTTCTAACTACAGCCCGTAAATTATAACCGGTTCCTATCATTTTTTGATGACATGTTTGATGTCGTAACTACAAAGATCTTAGTAATTACCTTTTTCTTGCGTAGTTGGCCTTTATAGATGCGGCGACCACGAACCCCTCAACGAGAAAGTTGTAACTTCTGTCGAATTGTCGTTCCGAGTCCGATCGACTCTTGAAGAAGCGATATACCTCACCATCTTTAACGGCTGGGAGCTGGGAAAGGTCGTTTACCCAACCCGTGATCTGGAAAACGCTACCTGCAGCCATACAGAGGCGAAGGGATCGACGAAACAAGAACGTGACAGTCAAAACAACCATGCCGGCCGCAACAGGGTCCTTCCCAATGGCTCCGGCCGCCCAATGTTGTTGGACTCGTTCAGCGGATTTTCGCTGTTGCCAGATTTTTTGAAAGGGGTCTATTAAAGAATGATGGGAGGAGGAGGAGAAGGAGGAGGGTCAACCCTCCCCTCAGCATCCTTCACTCCTCCTCCTCAAGAGCTGCGCTCCAATTCGGCGTTACAGGGAGTTGTAAACGGCTTTCACTTTTTTTTAGCGTCCACCCGTTCATGTTTTGCCCTTGCAGTGACCGCACCGAGCGCGTCGCACGGCGGGATGCTTCGCGTTCGCTTGGTAGTGCGTCTTGTGGTGCACCTACACAGTGGCGTGGCCTCGGGGGCGACATTTTCTCGGTGCCGTGCGCTCCCCAGACGAATGTGACATAAGTACTGACCATTGGCCACGTTTCTGAATATTGGACACGCGTTCCAAGGACTCACGAGTGACCTTGAGAGGCTAAAGCGAGAGGCTCGTGCCAGGGCTCGTGGTGTGCAGCGACGTGCAGTGACGTCCTTTTACACTTCCCACTTTTGACGTGAGGCTCAGCATTATCAACTGTAAACGACAAAAATGATGGTGCGTGTTCGAATTGACGGTGACAAGTTTCATTGTTTACTGTAGAAGCTTGGAGTCATCGCGTTCTTAAAACATCACTGTCGATATTGATAACATTCCATTACTCTTATTTACACTATCAGAGCGCATTGGATAAACTAGACTTCACACAGAGAAAACAAAGCACTAAAATGGACAAAACAAAAACACATTTCTTTCAAAAAATAAAAACAAAAATGGGCAAAGACCTGTGACTCTCTGTCCTTCGTCCATTTCAGTGTTTTATTCTTTCTCTCTGAACCACTGCTCTTGTTTCCGTTGATGAAAGCAGGATTGATACCTTCTTTATACGATCAATTTAATGTGCCAATAACATAGTTACCTTTTTAATCGGAGCATCAACCCGTGGTCTTGAGTCGCGAGCACATGCCACGCGCGGAGGATTGCGAACTTATTCGCCGCCGACCGTAAAGTTGTAGTAGTTAAAGTATGTGGCCAATATTCAGTACATAGAAGAATGAACAGTGAAATAATTTTATCCTCTTGGTGGGGTGCAGCTGTCCAGAGGCAAACTGCAGCATTAGGCGGGCAGCGCTACTCGGCTGGTTCTGACCTAGCCACGTCGGGCCACACTTTGATTATATCGAAAAGGCCGAGAGAAGGGAAAGAAACGGCAGGGACATTTGGAGTAAATTCTGATTTATCGCCAGAAATAAGAACAATATCAGACTGTCGACTTTGACGGTGTTGATTCTAGAATGCAGTTACCCCAAGCTTACCCTGTGATTTTCAGCTACAATCAAACATGTTGGTCGCAGCCGGTGATCTTTGTTGTGACGTCTCACGTATGAACCATGGTCATCTCCGCGCTCTCTTTGGTATTATTTTATTTATTTATTCTCTGCAGCGCCGGAGCATTACAGCAGAGGAGTTGGTTACATGATTCACATATATCATTATAAATTGGAAAGTCACATAACAGCACACATCAGCAATTTCCAACAACATCAATAAACATGATTCACACCAGCACACAATAGCAATATTACGAAAAAACCAATGATGTACTTAACACAGAAACTTACATTGCATTAATAAGGCTAATAAAAGAGTCACTGTTAGCTGATACAATATCAGACGGCAGTTCATTCCCTTCCGATATAGTTCTCGGAAAAAAAGAAAACATCATATAGTTAGTTCGACATTTTATTTCGCGTATTTTTTTTACGTGGTCCCTCCTACTCGATATATAGTGGGGCATTTCTAGATAATTAGACTTGTCTATTCCAGTTAAATCATTGTTGATAGCGTAAATAAGTTTAAGTCTATTTTTCTTACGTCTTTTTTCTAAAGGCTCGATACCCCTACAAACTTTCATTTGTGTCACACTCTCTGCTCGAGAACACTTATTCAGAATAAACCTCACTGCGCGATTTTGAATGCCTTCTATCTCATCTATGAGATGTTTTTGGTGCGGGTCCCATACGGCACTCGCATATTCTAGATGTGGTCTAACTAGTGAGTGATACGCTGTCTCTTTCAAGATTTGTGGAGCAGAGCGAAGATTGCGGATGACTAAGCTAAGAACCCTGCCAGCCTTTTTCATGATCATATCTATGTGCTGATTGAACGAAAGGTTTTCTGAAAGAATGACACCAAGATATTTAGTTTCAGACACTTTCCGAAACGAGTCTCGACCAATAGCATAAGCCCAATCAATATTATGTTTCTTTTTACTAAAAGCGACATGAAAACATTTGCTTGTGTTTAACCCCAGTTCCCAGGTCCCGCACCATAAACTGACCCGGTTCAAATCCTCTTGCAAAGAAGAGACATCGTTAACGTTCCTTATTGTTCTATAAATTACACAATCGTCCTCGAATAATCTGATACTAGAGGAGATGGAAGACGCTAATCATTAATGTAGATTACAAATAAAAGTGGTCCCAGCGCTGACCCTTGAGGTACCCCCGAAGTTACATCTACGTATTCTGATCTTTTACCCCCCAGGACGACGCACTGTTTCCTCCCACTCAAGTAGTTTTTTATCCACGGGAGCACATTACGGTCGATACTTAAAGCACTCATTTTGCGTAATAACAATTGATGCGAAACAGAATCGAACGCTTTGCGGAAATCCACAAAAATGGCATCCGTTTGCAGTCTGTTTTCAGCCGCACTAACTAAATCATGATAGACCTCAATGAATTGGGTACTGCAGGAGACACCTCTACGAAAACCGTGTTAGTTAGGGCAAAAAAAGTTATTATCTTCTAGGTGCTTAATTATACTACTATAGACAATATGTTCAAATATCTTACATGATATACAGCTCAAGGAAATCGGCCTGTAATTGTCAACAATTGATTTGGACCCTTTTTATGAATTGGTACAACATACGTTCGCTTCCTTTCTTTAGGGAGCAATCCGCTTTCAAGAGATTTACAAAAAATTACATAAAAGTATTGTGAAACTATACACGAGCAGGCTCTTAATACCTTGGGGGACATCTCGTCTGGACCGACGGCCTTGTCTTCTTTTAAAGAGTTTAAGCAATTTCTTATTCCCTCTAGCGTGATTATGACGGGAGGCATAGCATTTTCCACTCTATCTGTAAGAATCGGCAAATGTTCGTAGTCACCGTTTTTGAGAAATATTGACTGAAAATAATCATTGAAACAATTAGCTTTAGTTGTGTTATCTGTTATGACTCTACCAGTATTTGTAATACTCGGAATGCCTGTTCTTTCTTTTCGTGTTTTTCTAAGGTAACTCCAAAAGGCTTTCGAATTTATGTTGATAGCCTTTGCCAGTCCAGAGAAATAATCCTCCTTGGCCGTACTTATGGTGCTCCTAGAAACTATATCCAGCTCTTTTAGACGGTACTCAAGATTGGCAGTAGGATTTTTTTTTATACTTGGAATACATACGTGAGCGTTTTCAAACTACTTTTTTTACTTTATAATTCATCCAAGGTTTGTCGGGTTTTGTTTGTCCTTTACATATTTACAAGGAATGTGCTTATCGACAAGCTTAGACAGCAGATTTCTGAAGTCAGTCCACATAGAGTTGGCATCATAAGTCAATGATTTTGAAGATAAAGTAAGTAGGCAGGCGAGCTGGTTGATGTTACACATTTTTGAAAACCGGAGACGACGGACGAAGAAGTTTTGTGTGTTGTCCCCTTCTTCGTCCGTCGTCTCCGGTTTTCAAAAATGTGTAATGATTTTGACATAAACATATTTAGTTCGTCCTCTAGATCATTTATAATTTCATTGTAATTGGCCTTACCGTAGATGTACACTTTTTTAACATCGTGGCTGGCAGGGACTAATTGCGGCAGGATAAACTTAGCAGTAACTATGTGATGGTCGCTTATTCCCGGTAGGACACTCACACATCGAACCACATTTGGGTCATTGCATAGTATTAGATCTAGAATATTGGCACCTCTAGTAGCAGTCGAGACATACTGCTTAAGGCCATACGTACTGATTACATCATTAAATGTCGAAGAAACACCACCGGACGGTGTATTCCCGTCCCATTTTAAATCAGGCAAATTGAAATCCCCAGCCAATATAAAACGATCGTCAGGAAGTGTGGACAAGATAGAATCTAATGACCTGATAGCCTCAACGCTGGCTCCCGGCGGACGATAAAAGGAACCCAATGCCATCGTGCCCATTTCCGGAGTGCTTAATCTGCACCATACGGATTCTACGTCGTTACAGGGTGATTTCAGATAAGATCGACCAAAGGATGGCTAGTCGACATTTTCAAATCAACTGATGTTTTTATATGTTATTGTCTAGTGTCTGGTATGAACGAATCCAAACTTAGTTTTGACTAGAAAAAATACTTGGGGACAGGAAAAATCGTAAGGCATGAGGTGGTGGACAGTTGCATTAACGCGCACTGATGGAGGGGGCCCGTTTGAGAGTGAATAACTAAAGCGATAACATTAGGAGAACTCTAATACGTTTTAGGCGCAAACTATGGGTATAGCTTGCTTGTAATATAAAGTAGTCATATTTATTTAAAATTTATTTATTTTTCTAAAAATTGACAAACATGCCTGCTCGAACGACAAATGGCAAACTTTGGAGGTCTGTATCTCATGAAATAATTTAATCATTATGATATAATTTGCAGATATTATTCTACTAATATATAGCTAATATTTAAAAAATAACTAAGGTATCTGTGTGATACAATAGTTAGGATATATTTAGTCAAACATGAAAAAAAAATCAAACAAAGAAATATTCCGATGCGAATAAAAAAAAAAAAACACCACCCTCGATTTTTTTAAAATTTAGGTAACCTGTTATACTCTATTTCGGCATTCATTTCCATTAAAAACATGTTGCATCATTTTATTGAGAAAGAAGATACAACTCCCCAAAGTAGGGTCCTTTTTCAAAGCCTACACTTAGCAGTGTTTTATACAGGAACTGACTCTGAGTTCCAGTTTCATGAAACCAACACACATCTTTTATATATTTTTATTCAGATGAGGCCAATGATAACTAAAGAAATCGTTCACACACTTAAATTAAGGAGAAACTACTGTGTACAAAGAGGTATCATATTACGGACTAGTGATCCGAGAAAAGATCATGCAGCCATCGGCCACTAGGAACTTTGTTTACTTTATTCTCCTGCGACACTATATGCTATTCCCTCTTCCGCTCTACCTTCATCTCTCTCTCTCTCATATATATCCCTGATATATACCCAGAACAAAAACATGTTCAAGCATTCCCTTTCTGCGTGGTAGTGTTCTGTGGCTAGCAAAAATCATTTCCTCGCTAAGCTCACGATTATGGCAAAATAGTTGCCGGAAACCGCAGACGACACTCGTCGCTAGTTCTGGCAAAACGGCCGATACAATCTCTTTTTCGCATTTCCCCGCTCGCTGCCAAGGACAAGCGGGTTCGCTTCAACCAGCAAAACATGGCCGCCGACGCCTGTTTACTGAGCAGTCATGCCTGTCGCCATCTCACTCGCTGGCGTCGCGGGCAATAATATCAGACACAAAGGGGCACACCAACCGGCAGCATTATCCCCAAATACTCGAGCCTCGCGTAAATACATAGAGTGTAAGCGCTGTCGCCATGTTATCGTAGTAAGACCGCCCCCCCCCCCTTCCCCCAACGGGGGACTGCAGTACGCGACGGCGTACTAACACAACGGCGACGATATCGACATCGCGGGCTCCGAATTTTCCCATAGTTCTACTCCACGGGCATTTCTCGAAACGCTTGATATTGTGTACGCCCGCCTGGAAGGATTTCAGGCGCGTAGTTAAGATAAGGCGGTTCTCCGCGGCAAAAGAAAGCAATTTCACAAAAGCTTAAAAGCGGCGGTGACGCGTGTGCGGTGAACGCTTGTAGTTTTGGTGTAGACAGGGTGTGTGTGTTCTCGTTGTTGACACCAGCCGGCGATAAGGCACTGCAGGCGGTAGCTCAGTACAGCAAGGGCTAATCCGAGTGACCATCAACGTAACCCCACCACCAACCCCTCGCGAACCGGTCGCCGACATGGCTCATGCTGTGTCATGAACCACGTGGTAGAAACCCCGGGTGCTTTCATATCAGCGCGTGGAGGGACGACAGTGCGATTCCGGAAAGTCTTTTTCGAAGGCCGCTGACCACAATTTTTTGTCTGGATACTTTCCCTCTTTCTTCCTTTGACGTGGATCAAGCTTTGCCGACAGCCTCAGTTGTGACCTCTCTTTTCAAATGTACGTTTGCAGTGAGTGAGCTCCTCAGCCTCGGACTTGTCGCTGGTGCACCCAGTAGTTCTTTCACTTGGCAATTATATGCCATCAGTTGGGGTTTAATTTCTATTATTTATGTATACATTATGAAGACGTCCTGGAGCTCCGAACCAGTGTTTTGTGCAGATTACCTTTGCAAACACAAAAAGACTATACCAAAGCAGCGGAATTTTCGAAGTGTTGGCGAGTTGGACCTAAACTCGTTGAAGCAAATTCTTCCGCCTGACTGTTCCACCAAAGTGAGTGCGACGGACTACCTGTGCTACCATTGCTTCATGCACATCACTAAGGAGATCTCGATGCGAAGCTCAGAGCAGTGCCCTGACATATTTGTGCCAGCTGAAGAAGCAATTGAAGATCTAAATCGCAGCATACTACCTACAGATGTGTCGCCGCTGAGACAACTAAGCGTCGTAAGAAGTCGGGACAGGCCTGCCTATGTCAAGAGAATGCAGACAGAACTGGAGCAGGTTGCTGTGAAGAATATACGCTCAAGGCTACGTATTGCGTACGACAGGGACGCACCATCGGGGTCGTCCGAACCAACATGCTCCACATGCACTGAGTGGGTGGACAACTTTCGGCAGGCCTTTGAAACCGCCACCTCTCTCCGGGAACGTTGTCAGCTGCTTACACTCCTGCCGTCAACACTGACGAAGAATGAGGTTCAAAAGATGATTCCACAGGCCTCAATGTACCTCATCAGTAAATCCCGAAAACTCAAGGAAAAGCATGGCGTGTGGTATGAGCCGGATCCTTACACGAGGTGCAAGGTGAGCCCTGAAAACCTGTGTGCTGCCCTAGAGTACTTCACGAAAGACGAGCTACAATGTTCGCGCCAAAGTCCCAACCAGAAGGACGTCATCTCTGTCATGCTCAACGGAGAGAAAACGTTCGTGCCAAAGCGCTTCGACACGCTCAATACGAGAGGCCTTCCGTATATACAAAGACAAGCATCCCGATTCCGGCGTTGGGCTAACGAAATTTTATTCGTTGTGCCCTAGATGGGTCCAATGTATTCCACACCAGGAAGTGTGCGTTTGTGTGCGCTGCGCCAATTATTATCTTTGTATTGCCGCTCTAGAGAACGTTACAGGCTCAACATTCAACACTGGTGAAATGAACTCGGCATTTCTGTGCGACCCAGCAACAGAACTGTGCCTTCAAGGAGACTGTGATCACTGCCCAAAAGGGCAGTTTCTTACACCCCCGGAAATTCATATCCCGGAGTATGAAGAGATTGTGCTTGCAACATGGGAGTCCGGTGACCTTGTGAAAAAAACTTTGGAACCTGAGACTTTCCTAAAAGTCATCCAAGTGACGGTTGGAAGTTGGGTACTTCACAATCATATCCGGCAAACGCAAGGTAAAGCGATCTACGATGAAAAACAGTGCATGCAACGCGGGAGCATTGTCTTTAAGTTTGACTTTGCTGAAAACTGGACCATCGTGCTTCCTGACGAAGTGCAAGCATATCACTGAAAAAAAAAGTTTCGATATTTACATGTGTAGTGACGACAAGAAAATCTACAAACAGCTTTGCCATCATCAGTGAGGACCTGTGTCACGACGCCGCATACGCTTGCTTGGCTCTAGAAAAAGTGAAGGAGTGGGTTGAAGACAACGTTGCGGTATGCTCGTACGTGACGTACGTAAGTGACGGCGCCGTCAGTCATTTCAAGAATCGCTACCTGCTTCACCAATTTGCAAAGGACGATTGCCCACAAGCCCAGTGGTTATTTTCTGCATCTGGACATGGGAAAAATGCATGTGACGGAGTTGGCGGACTCGTGAAGCACCAGGCCACGCTGAACAACCTGAGAGAACGTTCAGTAAGCGCAATTCAGACGGCCAGGACAATGGTGAGCGTTCTATCAAAGAAACTGGAAGGCGTGCATCTTGTATATCTGGACGAAAATGAGGTTGTTCGGTATCGTGAACAAAAAAAGGAAGAGTGGCTGACGGTGCGCGCCTTCCCTGGCATTCAGTCTTGGCACGCGTGGCGGCTCAGCAAGTCATCAACAGAAGGGACCTGTGACGTATATGTAGCACGGACAGTCGGATCTGCTTGGAAGCAACTTTATTAAATGGGTACAGCGAGGAAAACCTTAGCGTAAAGTGCCGAATTTGATTTCCCAAGGACTGCTCATTTTGAATGCAGGGACATCTTATTTATCACGTTTTTCTTCACGGGGTATTTAACCCTATTGAAAAATCCACCAGACCGGTTTGGTGTGTCCTAGTGTTTTCTGACGTAAACATCAGACCGGCCTGGTGTGTTCTGGTGCGCACATCAGACCAGCCTAACGTGTTCTGTTGTCCCCACCAGAACACGTTAGGCTGGTTTGGTGTGCCCATCACATCATCCTAGTGTGGTCTGATGTGCACATCAAAACACACCAGGCTGGTCTGATGTGCACAACACAGCACACCAGAATGGCTTGATGCGCACACTACGCCACACCAGACTGGTTTAATGTCCACACCAAGGCACACTAAACTGGCCTGACATGCACACCAGGGTGCCTCTGGTGAGCACACATTATGGATATATGTATGGTGTTGAATGAAAACATGTTTTCTTGTAAAATTAAATAAGATGTACAGAGCTCAAACACCACATTTGATTTTATAAGGTGCTTAATTGAAGGGGGGGTTCAACGATTCACTTCAAATAATATGTACTTTGCATAAGCATGTTGGCACAGTGTAACAAACGTTTACCTATATGCAATAGCCTGATGGAAAGAATACAGGTTTGCCTCGTCAACAATCGTCAGCAGCTTGTCATCAATGAAAACTTGAAAATATTTCAGTCGGCATTTGACATCATCAGAGACCGTAAACATGGGTTCCGCAGGCTCCAGAAAACACCGGTCTTCTTTTCCCCAGTCAAAAACTTGCGTCTGTGACTTTTGCTTCTTTCTTGACGTTGACAGAAGTGGACAGGCGGGCGTTCTGCCTTCAGTTTCGTTATCGCTTGGAAGTTCTGTTGTTAGGCCCTTCGTTGGCAAGTTCTCCTCCTCACTGTCACTCACTTCACTATCACTAGGTCCCGCATCAGACACTGTTCCACTTTCTGGAATCAAAACCACACAGGGACGATCGCGACACCGTGTCTGGTAGAAAGATCCCGATGGAATTTCCTTCAGGTAGCAGTAGAATACGAAGCCTAAAAGAAAAGAGCACCACGTCAAATTCTACCAGAAAACAGGGATGTACTAAACCACGCCAAACAGGAAGCTTTGTCCCGACAATTAAAGCCGATTCCTCGTGCACAGGTATGTAAAATTCAGAGTGAACGCCCGCCCCTAAAGGAAACTACTGAAACACTGCCAAATCTAAGCACGGAACGGAACACCACAGAAATCACAGAGCTACTATGCGACTCCTCTCTTAAGACAGTTTCACATGCAGCGACTGTGCGAAAAAAAAAAAAAAATCGGTGCGACAGCCGACGCAGAGAGTGCGATCGCAATGTTTGGTTTCACATGCTCCAACAACCGCGCGATTTCTGTCGGAGCGGCTGGCGCTTCGGACACGGACGCGACGCGTTTCACTTTGTCTAAAATACAACAAAAACGTCTTAATAAGCGTACATGTTTTAGGAATGCAATATGTAACCAGAAATTTATAATAACGAAGCATTAAATCAAAAGCTTTTATGTGCCTACATTTATTTTCGCGGATGAAAGCTGGCTAATGAACGGCTGATTGACGAGAAAGCGATCGCACCGGCTCTGCGGCAAAATACCAACTTGGTGGAAACCAGTTGCAGAGCCGCTGCGACAGTGCGACTGCGATTTTAATCGCACATATACTAGAAATCGCACCGATTTCGGGCGAGAATCAGAGCATGTGAAAGAGCCTTCGCATATCTACTATGTACTTTTTTTTCCCCCGATCTTCATACGTTTCAGGGTAAAATACGTCAGCGCTATGGAATCCAGAACTTGTAAAAATTCAAAATTAGCATATTTCAGAGCAAAGTACTGCTTACCTTTGTAACAGCAGGTCGAAGTGCGTAGCACGGCGTGGACGATACGCATCTTGGGCGCCGCCATGCACATCGCAGCCGACGGAGCTGACGGAGCGACGGAGTATCTGGAAACCCCTCGCGGCGAAAAGTCGAGACCGCGAAACCGAAACCAGAAAATGTATTTCCTAAGATACGTTAAACATTTTGCATGAGTATTGCTTTGGGTCCCAAAAACACTATTTTTATATTGAATGTGTCCTAAAAATACACAAACATTTTTTAAAGTACCTAAAAGGGATAATAAAAATAAAAACGAAAGGAAAACTTTAGTGTTGCTAGAAGTGCTAGGAATCGTCGGCGGCGTCTGTGCACACTGGGCAATTTGCCCCGCCAGCGAGCAGCTGAGCGCGAAGGAAAAAACGGTCGTGGGAGAAAAGGTAAGTATTAAGGATATTTCTTTGTTTCTTTTTGTGCTTGCTGCATTACCATGTGGGGATTTCGCATTATTAGGTCTGCTGAGACATTGTAGCTTTATTTTCAGTGAACGGTTCGAGCCTGAATGCATAGCTTTACAGAAGAAAAATTTCCGGGCGGCCAGTTCGAACGTCTTTGTTACCCAGCATTGCTAGCCGGCAAGCATATTCTAGAGTTGTCATTTGGACACCAGTTTGAGTTGTCTTCACCACTTGTGGGGTCTCTCTGTAATAATCGCCGCGCGATCGGCATGTGCTTCGCTCGTCTCCCAGGGAGTGACACAATACAACGAGAAGATTGCGAATCGGTTTACTATACTTCCCAGTTGTCCGTCTTCGAGAGCCGACACTGCGGCCCGCCGAGCCGGGTTGTCGCCCGTCATTCAGAGCTCGCAGTCGCTGTCCGTGTCCAGGCCTGCGGATCGTCCTCCCCACGCCAGCGCTGCGTAGGCAAGCTGTTCCGGGGTATCAGAGCCAGAGTCTCGCTGCGGAACCACTCCGGGATCGTCATGGCCTAGGTCGGTGTGGCCAGGGCTCGCCGTTTCCGCCGGTCCTGATCTGAACCTCGCTGGCGGAACGCTCCAGGAGTCGCCATGAGCCAGACCAGCCAGAACGGCTCCATCGTTCCTGCGCGGCCCCAGCCTGGTGCGGCACGCTCTTCCTGTTTCCTCGCGCTCGCCCCCGGCTAGAAAATGTGAGTAATTAGAAACATACTCTGCGTGCTAGAGAACAGTATGCACGTTACAATGGCTGTACCGTGATATGCAAGCCTGGTGTGAAAAGGTGACAGGCAACAAGGTGCACATTTGAGAAGGATATTTACGCTTCACTTGAGCTTTTTCTAAAGAAAAACTTACGCATCCTGTTTTCTGCATGGCGTCACATTTGTTACCAGATTCAGCGTTAAATTTTGTTGCCGAAACAAACAAAGCTTTATGTGCTGCGAAAATTTACTATTTGAGAACTCGCAGGTTTGGAAGGTTTTGGTTACGACCACGCGTGTGCCGAACGGCTATGCGCACATACAACTACGACTGCCGGGACGGGCCTTTCGCTTCTTGAAGGCCTGATCGCCTGATTCTGGACGTCACAGCGAAGCAACAATCGGCCCAATTGTTCCTATTGTATTTCCCTATGTGGTGTCTATAGTCTGTTGCAACCTAAGAACGAAGGGCGAGGGTAAGACAGGCCGGGGAGGAGGAAGCAGGCGGAACGCTAAAGAGAGAAGGAGGTTTTCCCCTCTCTTCTCCACCGTTCCGTCTGCTTCCTCCTCCCCGACCCGTCTTACCCTCGCCCTTCGTTCTTAGGTTGCAACGGACTACAGTGACTCGTAGAACAACTTGTATAAAATTGTTATTTTGCTGAGTAGTCTGCAAAACAAGTTCGTCAGACCACTTTCTGAGCCTGCACATCTATTTTCGTTCACTTCAACAGCAACAATTACTGTAGAATTTACTTACCTGATGCATCACACTGCAGGGATCCACTTCTGTTGCCGTGTCACTTCCGAAGATCTCGAGGGGAAGCGGTATAGTTTGACGCTTGAGTCGCCTTCGTGACTGTGACAGTCTTTCACGCAGCAGTAGCGACATTTATTTTTTGGGGGAACCCTATCGAACCCCAGCGGGTTCCTGTGGCATCTCACCTACTCCTATAGGAGTAGGCAAGATGCTACAGAAACCCGCTGGGTTCATGGAGACGTGAAGCCGGGACTTACTTTTAAGAAGAACGGTTCCCAAAAAGGCTGACGCCGATCCAAAATGCCACATTCACACTTGGTTTCTAAATGCACCCGCCTGCAGTCCTTGCGATCCGGGCTGTCCTGGCCTACCCAGTCTTTTATTTTGTAGCCGCTAGATGGCGCAATACGTAGTGACAAATTGCATCGCCGGTTAATATTTGGGTCACTTGAAGTGAGGGGAGTGGAGTGGGGGGGAGAGATTTGTATTATCGATATTCTGCTGAGTCGTTGCCCAAGACGCCTCCGACTGTACGTTGCAAATCTTAATTTGTTTTTCATCTGTATAAAAGCAGATATTAATTTACTGACAGGATGACAGTGCTGGTGGGCCCAAATCTAATTATGTATTTGCAATCTGAACTGCTGATAATGTAGTTGCAGGTAGTGACAATCTCAATTTAGTGGAGCAAGTCAATTGATTGTTCAGGAGAGGCTCTGCCCAGTACTGTTATTCACATGCTTCAGGCCCTTCTACCGTAAAGAAAATAGTGTTTCACCCTCTTTGCACACAGGAGCAGAGGGATCAAAAGTCGCTTTTTTAGGGGCAGGACAACACTGTCATACTACTATAGCCAGACTTTTAACTCAACAAAGGTTGATGACAGAACAGGAAGACATCATTTCATGACTTTTTTCTGCAGCGTAGCACGATACAGTCATTGCTTACCTGACAGGCGAGTAGTTGTAATAACGAGAGTTGGTAAGGTTGCCAGTATCTTACATGAATAAATACTATCTTAAAGGCGTGATTTCAAAAGGTAGTGTTCATTTATTTAGTGCATAAAGCAGCCTGGCTGAGGCAACATCATAAGCAACAATACCACCTTAATGGTAGTGACCACAGCCCTTGTGTCACCTTACTAAAAGTACCGCAAGAAAGAGCTGACGTTACCTCTACAGGTTTGCATCGTCATAAATCAAGTTAAAGCGATTTGCTAATGGTCTGAAAATCCTAAAACAAGTGAAAGTGATTTACTGGTGGAGTGAAATTACGAAACATTTTGAGGGCATGCATTGCTGAAATCTCACCTTATTAGCAACTGTAGCATACATTTTGTTTGGGAATATGCATGCTTCCTGCTATTACTACAACAAAGAAATGGGGTTCAATGTTTTGACTAACATAGCTCCTGAGCATAGGGCTAGATTGACGTTGTGAAGGAGTATTGTGCTTTATTTATACTGCATTGCACGTCACTTTGAATATGTTGTGCGGCTGTCTTTTTCTTTATTACAGCTACAGTATGTCCTAGCGTATAAACAAATCAAGATTTTGATGTTAAAGGCCCGTTCACACTCTTGCAACCGAGTACGACTGAGATAGACGAGACCGGTTTTTAAGCCTCTTGCGATCTCTTAAGACCAGCTCCGCGCTGCAGCGGAGCTGGTCCTAAGAAGTCGCAAGAGGCTTAAAACCCGGTCTCGTCTCTCTCAGTCGTACTCGGTCGCAAGAGTGTGAACAGCGCTTAACTCGTCGCTCTAACCTTTAATTTGCTATCCTAGGTGCTGCAGTGGCTGCTCCACTTGGTGAGGCCGTGGCCTCCTGTTGGCCACCTCTCTTTGCTGTCCAAGATGGTGAGGTACGTATCTGGGCCTACAAGACATTTTGTCTATTGTTTTCACTTCATTGACTTGTTCAGGACAACAGACTAATGGCAGAAAAAACAAGGACACAAACAGGCAGGCACACAAAAAGGCAAACACAGGTACTGACTTAAAGGTGCACTAAAGATGTTTCTCAGATTGTCTGTTCTTGGTGATAACTCATTCGACACATTCTAAGCATCCTAAATATCCAAAAAATTATGCTCGTTCCATTCCTATTTTCCTTCTAAAAATAAAAATAAAAGAACATACTTAAGTCTTGCCATAGGACGAGCAGGTGAACTATCTTTGAAAAAGTGTACATGCGGATGACAGTGACATCAGTGCTATCTGATAGTTGTGTCCCACAAATTACAGTTTAGCAGTGCCAATAATACCTATCCCGAGGTTAGCGGATACATCAACCGTGGCAATATTTGATTTACTTATGTCCTTCCTTCATGTTAGTCAGATCAAAACCTAGGTTGCACTGTTCTAACTTTTTCCCATCTCACTGAGGTATATCATAAAGAGCGGGGGAGACAATGGCCAAACCTGTCTGAGATATCTTTTTATTGCTGCTGGTCTTGTAGTTTCGGCTTCCCATGTTATAATCACCCCTATTCTCCGTATAAACCCATTCTAGAAACTTAACCGTGGTTCCCTCTAGCCCATATCCTTTCAATTGGTTCCAGAGTTTTTCCTGATTCACATTGTCATATGCCCCTTTGATGTTTAAAAATGCTACCCATAATGGCCTTTGACTTGTCATTGCTATCTCTATGCACTGAGTGATTATGAATACATTTTCATCCAGTCGTCTACCTTTCCTGAAACCATTTAAGCTCCCCCAGAATCTGTTTTCTCTTTGCCCATTCTTCCATTCTTCTTTTTACAATTTGCATAGCTAATCTGTATATTTCTGAAGTTACTGTGATTGGTCGGTATGATTTGACACTGTCTTTTTCTCCCTTGCCCTTATATAATAATCTCATCCTGCTCAATTTCCAGTCCACTGGGTACCTCCCTCCCATAAGTATCTGGTCAATCACCTGCCTTAGTTTCAATTTGCTTGTTTTGCCTAGAACTTTTATCAATCTCATTGGTATGCCGTCTGGACCTGTTTCAGTGCCAGCCAGAACCTTTCCTTCTACTTTTTTCCCATTCCTCTGTGGTCCTTTCCTCTTCCTCACTATGATCCTCCGCGTGTGTTGTGTAGACGCTACCATTCCCTACGACCTGATTTGATTCTAACTCCGAAAATACTGCTTCGATTGTACGTCTAATGTATTCTCCTGCCTCATCCCCTTCTACCTTTGTCCCTTTCTGTGTTGTTAGTGCCTGCTGTTACGCCTCGGTCATTTTCCCCTGTGCACTGATGTGTTCCCAGAATATTTTTGCCGCATTCCTATCCTTTTGGCTTATCTCTATCATCCACTGGACCCCTGCTCTCCCAATTTTGGCCTGTATTAATGCTAATGTCTCCTGCTTTCTTTCCTGAAATTCCTCCCATTTTGTCGCTACTTCGGCTAGTGTGGCCCCCTTTTTCTTTGCCCATCTGTGTTCTTTAGATTCCGCTTGGCGTCTCGATATTGCTGCCTTAACCTCTTTATCCCACCACCTTTTGGGCTTGCGTTTTAGTTTTCTTCATCCTTGTTTGATTCAATATTTCTCTAACTCTCTTTTGAAAACACTTAGTCTTCATATGTCCATTCTCTTTCCGGTTGCTTGGATACAATGTTCTTGATCTGCTTAGACGCTTCTTGTAACTGTTTAACATTTAAGTTATTCCTACCCTCTTGTTTTTGATTTTGCATTTCTGGTTTTATTGTGCCAAATCTGATTTTGATTCTCTTATGATCGCTCCCCAGACCTTAGACCTACATACCTCCTAATCTGTTGTATATTTTACGCGACATTAAACAGTAGTCAATAGTCGAGTGCGAGTTCTTTCTTTCCCGTGCTATTTTTCCATCACATTTCACCTGAGCGTTAACCCATTAACATTAACCCATTAACCTTTGCAGAACGCCTCTAACATCCTCCCTGTTGTATCTGTATGTCCATCAAAGTCTTCCAAATATGCCTTCACGTCCCCCAAGATAAATATTTCCTTGCTAGTGCCAATTTCCCTAACGTCTCCTGATATACATGTCAAGTGTTCTGCATTTTCCTCCCCTGCATCACCGCCTGTTTTTAGATAAACAAAACCCAGGGTTGTGTCCAAACGCCCAATATTGCCTTACCCACATGTGTTCCCTGCAGCCCTCTCGTTCCCTTTCCCATTCCTGAACCTTAACTAACACCCCTAATCCCCCTCCCTTGTGTTCCCCATTGGCCCGGTTGCATCCCATCCAATGATATCCCGGTATGTATGGTGGTTCTTCCATATCCTTCAGATATGTTTCTGCTAATCCATACACTGCAAAGTTGTCGCTTTCTAATTGCTCCTCAATCTCCTCCCACTTTATTCTGTTCCTGCCCTCCTGCGTGTTTATGAACGCTGTTTCTTTTTCCTCGTCCTGCAAGGCTTCCTCTCACCCTCCCCCCTGTATCTACATTTTGGCCCTCATTTACACCGGCGCCCTCAGGGCTCCGGGGCTCCGCAAAAAATGTATGATGTGGCATCCAATCCTATCGCCTACCGTGCTCCCAGTGGTTCCACTGTAGTGGATGCCCATTGTAAAAGGGTCGGAGCGAGCTTCGTGCACCGCCCTGTTTACTTTCATTACTCCATACTTAAATCGTCAGCTCAACCCCCTTATCACCCGGTTAGCTTCCACCACCCGCTTCTCTATCTGCAAAGACTGTCCCCAGACCTCTGGGACGGTGCATGTTTGCACATGCACAGTCTCAGAGACGTCCCTCAGCTTACGTAACCCCAACTCTGTCTGCCTGGCGAGGTTCTGGCTCCGTCCGTTTAACACATCATTTAGTCCTGCGTGTACAAACACTAGGTTCTCTCCTTCCCTGTTTTTCCACACCTCCACCTTCGCTTTGGCCATAGCATCTACCATGCACTTTCCTGACTGAGCCATACGGTTACCCTCCCATCCCCTTTCACCCTGTCCAGCAGCCCCTCCTTAACCCTTGTTATGTTTGAGTCTTTTACCACCAGCACCCTCTTAACCCCCGACTGCCTGTCTTCACCCCCTCCAGCTCTCTGTGCTTTTTGTGCCTCAAGTTCTGCTGCCTTTCTCAAGCCCTGCTGTACTGCAATACTATACAGCTGTGCAGGCTCCTTTCCTACAGAGTCAATCACCTCGTCACTATTTAACTGGCCCCCTTTGTCTGCCCCCACCCCCCCTCGCCGTCTTCTCTGCCACCTCACCCTTTTTCTTATTAACTACTCCTGTCAGTTGCTGCACCATCTCCTCATACTTCTTCTTATGCTCTTCCAACTCCGCCTTCCACTCTTCCCCTAAGCTCCCCTACCTGTCGCTCAACCTCGGCTCTCTGTTCCTGTTATCGTCTCAGCTCTCCCGCCACGCTCCCTACCTTACTTTCCCATTCCCTGGTCATCTCCACCACATCCGCTTCGGCCCTCTTATTCATATCTCCGACCTGCGCCTCGAGCTGAACCCACTTCTCCCGCTCTACCCGTATCTCCCACTTCGACTCCTGAACCGTATCCGCCCATTCCCTTCCTATTCTCCCAAAACTAAGTTCTACCTTCTCGCAACTCTGACAGGTAAAGTTGCTCTCTTCGGCTTCTGTTACAGTTTTGAGCTCCAACTCCATCATGCAGCACCAACGGCCACACTCTTCAGATTCTACATCGGGTCCCCCTTTTACATTAGCCTGCGCATTTTTCTTCCTTCGCATATTCACCATTGCCTACGGAAACACAGCGCGACCCCACGAAAAATATCGCGCCAAAACCAAAAAAGCCTGGGTAACGTCTCTGTCAACAAAACCAACTAGCCCGCCAAAAGTTTCAAACGTACAGGTGGTTTGGTCTTGTGACCCTACCTAAAAAGCCTGCTGTAACCCAACTATCCTATCGCTACTTTAAAAACTGCTTTCAGCTACCTCATAAAACCACCAGAGTTAGAGCAAAAATGCTTTACAGCAGGGTGGTAAACCTGGAGGATCAACCCCAATGGTGTGTGCCCGCGCAACACCACCAATGAAGCAGATCCAACAAGCAAGCCTATCCTATTGCTACTTTAAAAAGTGCTTTCTAGTACCCATAAACACACTCGCAACTAAACTAAATACACCAAATATTGCTTAGCTTCGCAGGAGCTCTGGAAAACACGTCCTCTTTGTCAGCTGATAAGCCGCTGACTGGTGAGACATATTGATGCCTATTTCGGAACACAGAAAGGGAAGGTAGTGAGCTTTGGTAATAGAACACTCATTCGTGTTTTCTTTTTCATGTCTTGTCATAAAGTGGAGCCAAAGGTTTTTTTTTTTTTTTTCCACATTGCTCGGCTGCTCGAGGTTGCAAATATTTGTACAAACCATGGGAGTGCACAGCAGTATACTTTCTTCATACTTGGCGATGTCGAATTTAAAAATTGTCAAATGGTTCATTAAAGTCAAGCTTTCATGAAACAATTTTTTTATATCATTATTAGTATTTGATGTGTACAGCAATAATGGACCTCCTTTCTTAATGCATATTCCAAAGCTGAAATTACTTCTCTTAAAGGGGCGCTCGGGAGCTTTCTAAGACGGCCTATTTATGGCCGTAACACATTCTATGTGGTCTAAGCATCCCAAATATTTAAGTTTAAATCATGTGCAGCTTAGTTCACTAATAAAAATGTGATAAAAGATAGTGAATCTCAGACATACAAATGGCGGCACTGAACCCGACCGGATATAGGTGAGGAACGAACGGGGCTCATCAGACAATCACAAGCGATAGCTTCACGTCCGGACAAGCAGCCAACCAGCCCTGCTCGTCTGCACAAGAGGCCCTTGCTTGCAATTGACTGACAAGTGTCTTTCGCCGTTCCACCCTATTCGCCTTGATTCGGTTCAACCGCATTCGCTATCTTTGATCACATTTTTTAATAGTGAAATAGGCCACACATGATTGTAAGTTTTGGACTTGTGGGATGTTAGAGCACATAGGTTGAGTTAGGAACATAAATAGGCCATCCTGGAATACTGGAGAGTGCCCCTTTAATTTATTTCATTTTTTTATATATATCTACAGTTCAGCATTTCAGTGAAACAAAGCAGGAACATGATTGCAGACGAAAGTGGAGAGTCCATTTGTGTTGCCTGTATTTCTCCACTTTTTGTGCATTTTCTTGACAGTGTTACTCACTGCAGATTCATCTTGGACCTGGCATCAAAATGCGAGAGGCAGCATTTACACACGCCGTGGAAAAGGCTGCCACTCCTGGCCGCTCTCTCAGAATGGTCAGCCAATCACTGTGGGAGCCTGCGGAGCTCTTCGACAAGGGTGTGTCAGGGCAAGCCTGCAGGCGTCTCCTCTAGGAGGGTGTGGTGCGAAAACAGCCCCTACCACACCAGGTGGGTATTTCTGATCAACCTGGAGGGGCACAGCACCTGTTGTAACTGCTGTGCTTAGCTCTGAACAAAAAAAAAAAAAAAATTTGGTTATGGGAATATTTATACAGCGTGTAGTTGGTCTGCCATTAAAGTTGCGACGAGTCATACGCTGTAGATGAGCAGCGTGTGACTCGTCGCAACTTTAATGGCACACATAATGTTTGTATAGTGTGAGTTATGATTTACTATGATTTGGAATTTTTATGACCCTATTCTTCATTTTGCCTAGTGCAGCACACATGTACAGTGAGAGGCACTAAGAGGTCAGACAAGGTGACTGTGGACAGAGAAGGAGAAATGCCACTTGGGGTGCAGCGCTTTCTTTTCTCACTGGGAGCGAGGCCACGATGTTCGATCTGCAGTCAAACCTGATATTATCGAACCCGGTTAATTTAAAAGCACATGGTAAGGTAAAATTTAAAAAAAAAAAATTGATTTTAGTTTTTTTCGCAATTTGAAAAGTTTAGCTCTTTCTGCACATTTTCCATTGTCCCAGTGTTTTTGGAAAGCTATATTTCAGGCTGAAAGTCACTTCTTCCGAAAGCAAGTAGCAGGTGACTACGCCTCCTTTTGGGATACACTCCCTGTTTATCGATGAATTCTCCAACAAAACAAAATCAACACAAGACCTAAAAGCTTGTCCAGTAACAAATAATCTAAAAAAATTATTTTGAAACTATTGCATAGCTTTTTTTTAACCAAGACAATCACGAGACGCTGTGCACCTTTTTCACAGGTGTGTAACGTGTGTACATTCAAGTGTTTGTGTTTTCATAACGACAAAATGGCACCATTGAATGCTGTTTCTTTATTCAATGGTGGCAGCATTGCACAAGCCAATGTTTTGAAGTTTTGTGGATGGAACCCTGTTTGGAAAGCCATCAAGTGGCTGAGGGAAGTTGACATCACTCTAATATACTTTACGGACCAAACGACATGGCAGGTCACAAAAGAGGCCCGGCTAGCAATGCGATAAGCCTAAAGGCGAAGATATGACTTTAGCAATGCCTTTCAAGCTGGCGGCTACTGAAAAAATGACTGTAAGGCTGTTGGTGCCAATAGAAATTCGTTATTCACCAGTTTTTTTACTTTAAACTCAATTATCTCAAAACAGTGTTTTTTAGTACATAGGTACCATTTTTTCCTTAACCTGACATTATAGAGGGTTGATTTTTTATTCCTACCACATACATGGATGTGCACCTAGCAGTTTTTGAGTTATGAAGTTTTTAATAGATGAAAAAAACTAAAATTTCAGTACTAGAATAAAAAAATATTTAAAAAAGCTTATTTTAGATTGGTTCAAATAATTCTAGTTCAGTGGATAAAACACAATGTTTCGAACAAAATGATATATGCATGACCGAAATACTCCTAATAGTCACCGAGAAAACTGTTCCTCAACATGGCCTCAAATGCATGGGGAGTTTAGGACTTACCTTGTGCTCTTAAACTATTTGTAAATGGACCGGTAGCTGCAATACAAATGCATAGCGAAAAATGCAATTACATCGAACCAAAATTGCAGCGTCTCCCCATGGACCGACCTGCCAAGAGCGCTGTTTAGCTCGGCAAGCTGGCTTTCCCTCTGCTTGAGAATCATCCTTGGGGGAGAGCCAGCTTGCAGAGAAAGCTGGCTTTTTTTCTTTTGAGCAGCCGTGTCGGCCGCCCAGGAGTAAAAAAAAGTCTTGTGGGGGGAGAGAGTGAGCCGGTAAACGAAAAAGCGGCCACTATATAACTGCAGTCGGCGTCCCTCATGATGTACAGATGCCCCTTCGAGCGTGGACAACTTTTCAAAATGTGGCGTGCTTGTTCGTTGTCAAATTCATTAAAACTTCTATAGAGAATTGCCCGCTATATCAAAGTGGTAGACGGTTTTTTGAGAGTTTGATATAGTCAGGTTTGACTGTATTATGTTGCCCACAGGTAGGCGAAATCAGATAGAACGTGGGAGGCCGGGCCGAGTGATAAATTGACTGATTATCAGGCTCGACACGACATCACCTCTTGTTCACTGTTGTAGCTCTGATTTTATTATTTTAAGGGTTTTTTTATGAGTAACTGCTCGTGTATTTTTTTTTATGCACTGCAGGTTTTATCACGCAATACCGACTTGCCGAAGCCATCATCTTAGCCATCCAGATGTGCTGGCAAAAGTGGCATGGAAGAAAAGAGCCATGGACAGCCCAGTCTGCATGAGAATGTTTGCGAGTGGTGCATGTTGGGAAAAAAATAAAATAGTAAGTTCCATTCTCTTTGTAGTTTTGTTTCATGGCAGAATGAACATCTAAACCTGCAAAAAATTATCAGTCTTTTTGCACAATTTGCTAGCTGTTGTCATCAGCAGTCCTTTCTGCATCTAAATTATATCGTGCATGCATGACCAGGTCACCCCAGAAGACACTAGGTCGGCCGGATCACATCAGAACACGCCAAGACACTAGAACACGTCAAGACACTAGAACACGTCAGGATACTAGAACACGTCAGCACACTAGAACACATCAGGGCACCAGAACACGCCAAGACCCGTGTCTGAATTTCCGCTCTGATGTTAACGTGAGAAACACACCAGACCCGGGCTGGTGGATTTTTCAATAGGGAACCTACTGTTTTTGTTGGTGGTTACTAATAATTTTTATCTGATCAAAATCCCAAAATGTTATCCTCGAGCAGGATAAAATATATCGGCTTGCCACGATTCATTCATACACCGAGAGCATCGAAGCTGCTCCAGTTAGGCACTATGGCATCCGTCACCTGAAATTGTTTGTAATCGTAAATACACAGCCAACCTAAATATCTTACTATTATATCTTTGTTTTTGTGTGTGGAAGTAAAGTTATTTATTTTACTCTAGATGTAAAATATACCGGAAGGTACAACTTCACACTGCATCATCTTTTCTCAAATCATTAGTCTCTAATATGATACCACTTTGTACGCTCATGTAAAATGCTGTATATAGTTTCTCCTCCCTTTTACTGTGTGACCGATCGCTCTTTTTATCAATGACCTCATCTGAATAAATGTATATAAAAGATTTGTGCAAGTTTCATGAAACTGGAACTCAGAGTCACTTCTTGTATAGGACACTGCTAAGTGTAGGCTTTGAAAAAGGACCCTACTTTGGGGAGTTGTTTCTTCTTTCACAGTGCAATGATGCAACATGTTTTTAATGGAAATGAACGCCGAAATAGAGTATAACAGAGTACCCAAATTTAAAAAAAATCGAAGGTGGTGTTTTTTTTTTATTCGCATTGGAATTTTTCTTTGTTTGATTTTTTTCCCATGTTTGCCTAAATATATTGTAACTATTGTGTCACTCAGATACCTTATTTATTTTTTCAATAATAGCCATATATTAGTGAAATAATGTCTGCAAGTTATGTAATAATGATTAAATTATTTCATGAGATACAGATTTCCAAAGTTTGCCATTTGTCGTTCGAGCAGGCATGTTTGGCAATTTTTAGAAAACTAAATAAATTTTTAATAAATATTATTACTTTATATTACAAGCAAGTTGTACCCATAGTTTGTTTCTAAAAAGTTTTAAAATTCTCCTAATTTTATTGTTTTAATTATTCACTTTCAAACTTGCCCCCTCCATCAGTGCGCGTTATTGCAACTGTCCACCTCTCCCTGCCTTACGATTTTTCTTGTCTCCAAATTTTTTTTCTGGTCAAAATTAAGTGTGGATTCGTTTATACCAGACACTAGACAATGTCATATAAAAACATCAGTTGATTTAAAAATGTCGACCAGCCACCCTTTGGTCGATCTTATCTGAAATCACCCAACAATGAATATCAATCTCTACACTGTGGAACAATTCTTTGACCATGATAAATACTCCTCCTCCACGAGCATTTCTTTCTTTCCTATAAACCCGATAATCACACAGAAATATTTCAGAGTCTTTGATTGAAGCGTCCAACCATGACTCAGTTGCGAAAACAATATTGGGATTAAAAATCTGCAAAAGCCCATTGAAGTCATCAATTTTATTTTTTATGCTTTGACAGTTAATCAGGTGGACGCCACACTCAGTCACGGTTTTCAATGCTGAAACAGGTCGTCATTGCTTATTTAATTTGATCACAGATTCTCTAGTATCATCCCATCCATGGGCGTCACCATTTATGATTAGCTTATCATGCACAAGCGAAATCTTGTCCTGGCCGTTTTGTTTCCGTGCTTTGCCAACCGCCCATAGCCTACGACGAATTTCCCTGACACGAGGTAAAAAATCCCTCGAAACGCCGTAATTACTACCTTTAAGTTTCCTACCATTACTAAGAATTTTTTCTGTGTCCTTGTAGGATGCAAAATTTACAATAATCGGGCGGGTCCATACTTCCCGATTCTATGGGCTCTCTGAACTTCCCCGAACGTTATCTGCAGTCTATCCTGGCAGAAGGCCCTAACCAGATTTTCGGATGCTTCCCAACTCTCGCGGGGCTCCCGATCTTCGATACCATAAAAGACAAGGTTTAGTCTTCGGCCACGATTTTCCAAGTCATCAAGTTTCCTAACCATATCGTCCGCATTCTCTGACAAGATACGGACCTGGTTATAAACTCGTGATGTGTCACGCTTTACATTTTCAAACTTTTGCATTTTAGATTCTAATGATTCAATCCTAGTTCTAAAGTCGCTGATCAAACTATCCAACCTTGTTTGTCTTTTCTCGATGTCGTCAAGGTTGCTCAAAATAGCTGACTGACCCTTCTGTAGTTGCTGTAGTATGATAGCCATATCAGTGTCAGGGCCAGGATTTTCCTCGACATCGCCTGCTAGAATCAGCAAGCTTATAAAAAACACTTTCATAGACAGTAGTAAGTTCCGTGCTCTTTGTGGGAAAGGCAGCAGCAATAGAAATCTATCGTCACTACGGTAACAGGGAGCATTTGCCCTTACCTGTAGAAGACAGAAATTTCCGATTACAGACATGTTGGCGCGATCGCTGCCGCCTTTCCCACTGAAGCCAGATCGGCCGAAAACGGTCCTTTTGTGCCGTTCATCCAGGATGTCAGCTGACGTTCCCGAACGGAGGCGATACAGACTGTCATGCCGGAAGTGCTGAGTGGTCCAGCGATGATCAGGTTGTTGGTGACGGTCATCGGGAATTCCCCGGCGATCACCAGGCGTGTGCCGCAGTGATATACCGTTTCGCCGAGTGTGACGTTTCCAAAATCGGCGATCCCAGAAAGCAGCAGCTGTAGAAGACAGAAGTTTCCGATTACAGACATGTTGGCGCGATCGCTGCCGCCTTTCCCACTCCGCTCGTCCTTCTCTTGTTTGGCTCCTAGGGAGTGGTAAGAATTTTTCACCCCTTGAAAAGTGTCACGACGATAAACGGATCTGCGCTTTCATAAAAAAAGACAACTTCCCGGTGTTCTTTCGACCACTCCTCCCTCTACGTCATAACGCAAAAAAGCTTTGTGTTCAACGAGTTTGGCGACCCTGGTCGAGACGTTACAAATAAAACCGCTAGAAAGTGCCACCGAAACAACTGGTATCAGTATTCAGTGACAGGTTAACACCGCAGTAAATGCTTCGCCTACAGTGCGAGTTCTCTGCCTTAAAGGGCTACTTCGCTTAAGTCCGGAAATTTCCGGATAATGAGTGAGTTCACGATAAACATTGGCTTCGCGAAGAATGGGATATATTTTGCTAAAATCCTACTCGAAACATAAGCAGAAATCGAAACTCAAAATTCGGCTCCGTCGGGCAACATTAACATCGGGCGTCGGAAAGGCACGGGAAGGGCACCACGTGAATTGTTTTGATGCCCAGTTATAAAAAGTTTAAACTATACTTGCACCTACGTGTGGAGCACGTGGCCCTGTCACATGCGAGTTGGGTGTTAAACTGTACAATCTGGCCGTAATGTTCCCCTCGCTACCGCAGGGTAAGGTTTACGTCAAAGAAAAAAAACGAGGTTGGCGAGGCCGAGGCAGCGAGGCCCCGACAGTCCCGAGGGTCAGACGACGGACAACGATCATCAGCTCATCGCTGTTCATCGCGCGTCCGCAAACTTTTACCATATAAAACTCGAGGAGCGGACGCGGTGCGCCATGCACCAGCTTTGCGCGTCTGTAGAGTGCGCCCTCTCCGTCCGGTGTGTAAGCGAGACCGTCAAGACGTGCAAGACCCTGATGAGCGGCAATGGACCACGACGAGAAAACGAGCGGAGCCGCTGTGCGTTTTAGGCAAGCGAGCGTGCAGGGCGTGGGCGAGACCACGAAATGGCTTTGCAGTGTGAACGGCTGCAGAGACCTTCCTGCGGGAAGTTTCGTTCCCCGGCACGCCCGTTTTTTACGTCCTGAACTTCACCTTAACGTGAGCATATATACGGTTGTCTTAGCTGGCCGAGAATTACCGAACTGCTCAGACGATGAATTTCGGTCCTTTATTGGAACAGTGAGTGGACTTCATTGAAGTGGAGTTTTGTTCGCTTCAAATCTGATGACTTCGACAGCCATTCCAGGTGTGCCCCTGGACCGCGCTCCTGGTGCTGCTTCAGTGGCTTCATCAGCCCGTAGTGTTTACTGCGCTCTGAACTAACGTAAAGCGAAGCAAATATTCTGATCTTGGGTTTTATAAGCGAAACCAACCGAAGTCATCTGGCGCACCCTAGCGAAAACAACCGCGAGTTCAATTCAAATTGAGTTGATCCCACGTTGGTCAGAATATATATTAATAAAATACCCCGTCAAACTCAACTGAATGGCTCAATGTTGGTTGCCTTGCATACCAAGAACATCTCCAATTAATTCTATTGTGAACATGTGTGGACGTTCCACAATAGATTTGACCCGGGTGTTCACAAAATAATCGCTGTGAAAGTTCTCAAGTATTTACCTTTCTGTTGATGCAGAACACATTTCTCATGCTGAATGAGGTCACACACATCGTTCAACGCTAGTATTCACTTGCACGATTTTAACAGGGGATAAAAAACACGATTTATTGAATTTATTGTTACACGTCCATATAAAAGCCACCAGGCGCAGTCATAGCGCAGTCAGCTGCCGCGCTCATGAACAGAACCATGGACGAGCCTGGTGCCACTCAGTTCGTAGACACAACAATGTAACATTTAGTTGTCCCGTGTGGTTCAAGTTTAAAAGTGAAATCGGCGAGGAGGATGAAAATGAGGCGAGCGACATGGGATAATGGAGTTGTAAAGCAACTTTGCTGACGTCATGCCCTGCGCGTTGCGAAAAGCATGGTTATCAGGTGGTACAAGGTGTCACGTGATCCTCTACGCAAAGACGGGCATATCGGGGCGGGCCAGCGTTGGGTCGGGCGTGTGCCAGGCGCAAGTGTCCTCTGCACCGCAGTCCTCACGACGTGGTCGTGTCTACGATTTCAGATGGCGTCTGCACAACTGCGACATCAGTCTCCGCATGTAGTGCGAACGAAACTCTGAGAGACAATCATTATAAACGGTGAGACGACGACGGTGATTGTGACGCGGGGAGTGCGGTAAAGGCCGGACGGCTCCCAAGAAGAGCGCTGCGCAAGCGCGTTACGCCAATCACGTGGACACCGCTGAGCGCCGAGAAGAAAACCCTGCCCACATCACCTGTGTCGCTTGCCCGGAGAAGTAAAAAATGAAAGACATTTACAACTCGCTTTACTGCCGAATTAGCGCGCAGCTCTTGAGGAGGAGGAGGGGAGGGTACGCAGAGGAGGGTACTCTCCTCCGTACTCTCTCCTTTTCCTCTCCTTCTCCCCTCCGCCCTTCCTTCTTCCCCTTTCTCCCTCCCCTCCCTCCGTTCTCTCTTGTGACGTCACTCGTGACTCTAGTGACCCTCGTGACGTCACTCGTGAAGGTCGTGACCTTCGTGTGACCTTCCCTGTGAAGGTCGTGAAATTCGTCGTGACCTTCACGAGTAAATTTTGTGACCTCACTCGTGACGTCACACGTGACGTTACGTGTGACGTCATCATGGGAAACGTCCCATAATGCAACGCGCGCTTATTCCGTCGGCGTCGGCTACGCCGCTCAAGCCGGAAACGGGCACCTAAGAGCTACGCTCTAAAACAAAGTGGCAAGGTTGATGAAGTGTAGCTCAATGTTGGCTACACCAATGCCATGACCTTGGCTGCGCTGTTTATTGAGCCTTGATTCGCCACATAGAGTCTGTTGATTTGGTCAACTTGGCGCGTTCTAAAGTTTGCCGGACCGTTTATGAAACATTTAGGCAGAACTGGGTAGCAATGTTTGACGCGCGGTCCTCCTGGGTGATACTGAAAAGGATTGCATTTTATAAGAACAAAAATGAAGCGGAGTTGGCAGGCGGGTGCA
This sequence comes from Ixodes scapularis, assembly GCF_016920785.2. Taxonomy (NCBI): domain Eukaryota; kingdom Metazoa; phylum Arthropoda; class Arachnida; order Ixodida; family Ixodidae; genus Ixodes; species Ixodes scapularis. The sequence goes on from NW_024609932.1 coordinate 62,318, forward strand.
GCTATAGAATCCACTGTGGTAGCGAAAAACTAGCAACACGAGTCGTTGCGGCACAATGGGGAACTAGGCCCGGGCACGAAATAAAATCTGCACAGAGCTGCCGACAGATGACGCTGGCGGCGCCGATCGCACGTAGGGAGGTTATAGTGGGGGTGGGTGCAATTCAAAGCCTGTAGAGCGTTTTCAATTTAATGGTGGCGCCTAAGGAAGAGGATTGAGAAAGGATATGCGCCAATGTTGCCTGCACGGGAGCAGACGCCCGCTTTGTTGCAACTCTGTTGCTCCATGCGGCTTTCCTCCTCTCACCTCCCATTACAACAACGAACGCCTTGGCGTAGCCTTTCTCGCTTCCTTTCCGCTCCGGGAATCGCAAACGTCGAGAGGAGAAAGCAGGGTTGCTAGACAAGCAGCAACGTCCAAGATGGCGGAATTCGCCATTTTTCGCGTTAAACAAATACTTAACCTATCGGAACAAAACTGGTGGCCATGGAAAAGTAATCAATTTTAACTTGAGTAAATTATTCAAGCACAATAATGGGCTGTTATGACCTAAGTTAGGAAATAAAACATCCCTTTGCCCCATAGACTCCCAGCAAAATTTACCAACTAGATGGCGTCCATATCCCGTGGTACCCGATCTAGCGGTTTCGCCCACCCTCACTTGAGCCTCCGCAATCGCGTGTGCTGCGGCAGCCTCGCCCCCCTCCCTCCTTTCCCCCCCTCCCCCTCTTCTGCGTATTCTATGTTCTGACGGTATGTTACTATGACTCTGCTGGTTCAATTGCGATTTAAAAGGAATGCTTGTTTGAGCGCGGAACATTTGAATGCAGTTCTGTGCTCAACAGCTATCTTCGAAAAACGCACGACCCCGAAGAGTTACAAGTACGCGACATATCAACCAGCAAAGAAATCATAAAATGTTTTATTGTATCTTCAAACGAACAACACAGTTTTGCAGGCACTTGTTCATCAGGGCTCCACGACTGGATTGCGGACTTTAAGAGTATCTTGATGAAGTCTGGCTTCACTGGGAAAGGTGAACTTCTTCCGATAAGGAGATGACAGCCTCGTTCTGCAAATATGTAAAAGAAACAAAGCTTATATCCACTCCATGTGCGGTTGCTTCGGGGCGCATTTCAATTGGTTCCATGTTTAGCGAGAATAATTTGCGGAGTCCTCGGGGAGACTAAAACTTAAGTCAACTAATATACGTCTTTATATATATATTGATATATACAAAAAGTCCATAAATTTGATTTTATGAATTAAAAGGGCACTGACACACCAAAAGCCTATTTTTTATTGATTTTCTTGTTGTCTTTTTTGCATTTCTTGTGCATTAATGACTACATATGACTACAATTTATATGGTACAAATTGTAGTCATATGTAGCCATTAATACACAAAAAAATACCACAGCGCGGAAAAAGAAAGTCACTCGGGCGCTTGTTTTTTTTTTATTTTTGACATTGTTCTCTCCCGCTTTTCACCTCCTCGCCTCCTTTTATTTGTGACGTAAAATATAAAAAAAATTTAGAAGCTTTGTAGGTGACATTTCTATAAAATTTAATAACAGCGACTGCGAAACATGTTTTTAGCGCAATCGCGAACGGACTACGGCCCTACTTTTTGGAATACCAAAAATACAAAAAATCCAAAAGAGTCGGGCGTGATGTCGCCTCCTGGATTTATATCCACGGAAAACATGGCCGCTCTCGAAACATGTAGCAGAGGATGATCGGTGAGTCAGAGAATCGGACGAAGTGGTTTTTTTTAGGTGCCCGATGACCTCTCCGACTTCAAAAAGGAAATCGTCAAACGGCGGAAACAACTGGGTTTGGTGTCTGTATCGTAGTTTTGGTTGTGACTCCTGCGGGGCAGCCTTTCAGGCAGAACCGGCGCGACGTGGCCCCTCACGTCGCTCACAAAAGTCCGCAGCTTGTTGTCTTCAACCTCGCGCCCTTTCAAAGAACTTGAGATCGCTGAAAGGGCCCTAAAAGAACTTCAAACACGAAAGCCAAGCGTCGTCTGTTCGCAGCTGGTCATTCGCGGGACGCCGGCGAGCACGACACCTCGGAGGCGTCAGGGAAACTCGACTCGTAGGACGGCTCAATATTTTACGTCACTGCACTGGCGTGGATCGCGCGAAAACTTCAAACTCGCCATTTGTAAATTGATTTTTTCACTTCGCCAATACTGAATTCCCCAGTTTCGAGTTTTCGAGGGTAATGTGCAGGCATCTTTTCAATCGTTTAGAATAAAAACTAGAACAAAAAAAGAGACTGACGTGTCAGTGCCCCTTCGACGTTCGAGGGCAACTTCATTGAGCTCGTTTTTTCTACCTTAGGATTAAATATATTTACAGACAAAAGTCACAAAATGCAGCTAAACCGCACCTGCAGTAAACGCAAATCCGGGGTGCCAGTCCTCCGCATATTTCTGATCACTGAAATCCTAAATGAGTGCGCGTGCTTCGAGCGAAAACGACAACGTTGCTTGGTCGTATAGCATGCTTCGATTGAAGGGCCACGTAGGACACGCGGACGGCGAAAAAGATCTCCCAGTTCCGACGTGTCGACTTCGCCACCTTGGCGTCGACGACGTCGGCGGTCCGAGACTCCGAGTCATCCGCACCTTCCCGCTTCCACACTGCGCGCAACGAGAGCAGGGTGTTGTAAGTTTGAACTCTGACTCGGAGCTCGGGAGGGCAAGAAACAGAAAAACCGACAACGAGATTGCGATAAATCTCACGTGGTACGGCGCAGCGTAAGAACGTAAACAGACAGGACGAAAAATAAGCACACACAAAGAAAAAAGAGACGAGCACGAGGAAAGCACGTGGATGCTCGGGTAACCTCGACTGGCACCTGACGAACTGAGCTTTGCCCGCGGCCTCACGTCATGTTTACACCAGCTCGGGCGAACTTGAGCAAGACGAGATGCCTCTCGCCGCCATCAGCCATCTTGCGGTGCGAAAAGCGGACGGGAAAAGAAGAGGAATCTGAAACATCGGTCGGAGGAGGAGAAGGAAAATGATCACGGGACGACGGGTTCTCAGAGGGAGATCAAAAAGGAACGCCACGAAAGACGCCACGCAAAATAACTCTTCTCTGTTTAACGAAGCTTGAGTTGTAGATTCAGACCAATAAACAGTTCGTATTGGGTTAAATTTTGCGGTTTTCATTAAACAACAAAACTTTCTGGTGCCGAAAACCCGGGACTAACCGCCAACGAAGCCCCCGAACGAAGAAATGACAACTCAAGCTACTATCGACCGACTGAGACGCAGAAGAGCAGTGGTCCGAACGTCAACAACGAAACTCCTGAACGAAATCGATGTTCTGCTGGCCACGGAAGACACGCATACGGGTGAGCTTCAAGAAAAGTTTGAACTTCTGGTGTCCAAAGAATCACGTCAAAGAAACTGGACCGCGAGATGGAAGCAGTCGTGGACTGCGAATCGATAGAAAAGGAGATGACAGCGCGGAAGTTTACCATGAAGGAATCAGCGTAACGAAGACGCGCTTGCGAAACAAGCTGACAGAACGTGAACAAGCCGCTGCCAGGTTATCTTTGATGCAGAACACGGCCGTCAAAACTATCGCAAGTCAAGGACGGATGACTACGACAGTGAAGCTCCCGAAACTTGAGATAACGAAATTCCAAGGGGACATACAAGCATGGCAAGGATTTTGGAGCCAATTTGATTGCACCGTTCACCAGAACGAAACTCTCTCGGAAATCGGCAAGTTCAAGTACCCCAAAAGCTACCTGACCGGCAAAGCTGCTGTGGCAATTGAGGGACTCGCCGTAACTGCCGAGAACTACAAAGTTGCAATCGGCCTCCTGAAGGAAAGATTTGGTCAACAGAAGCTGATCATCGAAAGCCATCTGTCACGTCTTCTAGAGATCAAACCAGTCCATGACTCCAGGAACGTCAAATGCACACAGAGCGTTATACGATGAAGTGGAGACGGGAGTTCGAAGTGTTGACGCCGTGGGGGTTCAATCGGATACCTATGGAATGATGCTTCATACCGTTCTTCGAAAGGTCGTGCCGGCCGATCTGAGCCTGGAGTACAACCGGAGGTCCGCCTCACGAACAGTGACAAAGCACAACAACCTGAGCGACTTTGTGGACTTTCTGAAAATCGAGATAGAAAGCTGAGAAAGAAGTTTATATAGGTAAGGACATTCCGTGCCACGAACCGAGAATCAAAGAAGCTTTCGTGCAAGGAAAGATCAGCAGAGTCGTTATCCTCCTGCATCTGTACTAACAACGGCAGCAGGCCTGGATGAAACAAAACTGTGTGTTCTGCAAATCAGGTGCTCATCCGACTGCGGACTGCACATCCTCAATGGCCAACGACGAACGCAAGCGAGTTCTGAAGGCTGAAAATTGATGTTATCGTTGCACCAAGAAAAGCCATCGAGCGAAAAATTGCAGAAGTGCAAAGTGGCTGAAGTGTGCGCAGTGTGCAGGGAGACACGCAAGTGCCATGTGCGACCCGAACTTCAAGCCTCAGCATAAGACTACGGTGGAAGAAATGACGGACACCGGTGAAACATCAATTTCGGGAGAAACGATACTCCAGTCAACGCTCAAGATAACAAACACAGAAAGGAACAGTGGACAGCGAGTACTTCTGCAGACAGCTCAAGCCTGGGCAGAAGGTGAAAGAGAGCGTTGCCGGATTAGACTTCTCATCGACGGCGGAAGCCAGCGGACTTTTATTCGCCCAACCTTCTCCAGAAGGCTTCACCTCAAGGAACTGGGCGAGGAGGACTTGACTATTTTCACGTTGGGAGATGCAGCAACGAAAACAAAATGCAAGCGAGTGGAACTGTGGCTCCGCAGCCAATAGGACAAAAGATGCGTAAAAATAGAAGCCCTCGAGGTTCCACACATCTGCTCAGATGTCATGAACAACCCCTGCGAGGAACTGCAAGGGCTGCCTGACGGAATGAACCTCGCGGACGTGGAGCTCTGAAACAATCCATGCGAGGAGGGAATCAGCCTTCTAATTGGACCTGATCACTTCTGGGACATTGTGAACGGCGGAGTCAAGCGCTTGGATGAGAAGCTGATGGCAGTCGACACCATCCCCGGGTGGACACTTCTGGGTCCCGTTACCTCTACTTCTGCGACAATCTACTCGCAAACAAATGGAGTGATGAGGGTGACTGTCTCCGAAACAAACGACGCGGAAAGTTCGGCCCACCTATCATTCTGGAAACCTGAGCATATCGGAATAGCTGACAACGTGACGAAGACATAAGAGACGGAGTTGCTCAGCGAATTCAAGAAATCTGTAAAGTTTGAAAACGAACCGCACCAAGTTTCACTGCCAGGCAACGAAGAAGGCTGGCCAAGCCGAGTGGAAAATGATCGCCAGGTTGCGGACAACAAAGCAGAAGAAAAGAAGGCAACAGTGTTGCAAGTAACTGCACCAGCTCTGTTTCCAGTTTTCGACTTGGAAAGGTACAACTCGGCAACCAAGGTGATCCGCGTAACTGCTTGGATCAAACGTTTCGTGAATAATTGTGCCAAGACAGCAGACAAACGAAGCTGACCTCTCTCAAGCGAAGAACTCATAGAACCCGAAACGTATTGGCTTACCATTGCACAAAACGAGACCTTTGTACCAGAAATCACGAGCTTTCGTGAAGACAAACACGTTGACAGAAAATCGCCTCTCAGAAATTTGAACCCATTCCTGGACAGCGACGGATTGGTTCGAGTGGGTGGACGATTGCAGCATAGTGACAACAGCGAGAATGTGAAACACCCAATCGTCCTTACCGCCGATCACCCTTTCACCACCCTTCTCATCGCTGAGGAACACCGTCGGCTGCTCCATGTTGGGGTTCGAGACACGTTAGGACGGCTACGGCAATCTTACTGGGTCATCAAAGGACGACAAGCCGTAAAGAAGGTAATTCACAAGTGTTTTCGCCTGCCGAAAACAAAGTTGCCTGCCCGCATCCGAGCCAATGGCTCCCTTACCAGCGGACCGAGTCAGAAGAAGCGACCCTTTCAGCATCACGGGGGTAGACTTCGCAGGACCTTTGATCTGCCGTCAACGGAAAGGAAGCACCAAGTGTTAAATCGCTTTATTCACGTGCGCTGTTACACGGGCGGTCTACCTGGAGCTGGTGAGTGACCTCTCCTGCGCCACATTTTTGGCGGCTTTCAAGCGCTTTGTTGCGCGACGCGGGATCAGCACGAAAGTATATTCTGACAACGCTTTAACATTTAAACGAACGTCGAAGGACCTTGAAATAATCTTTCGTGCCATCCGGTCTGAAGAAGTGCAGGCATACTTCTTCCCGAATGACAGAATCCGTTGGAAATTTATCGTCGAGAGGGCTGCATGGTGGGGCGGATTTTGGGAAAGAATGGTGCAATCCGTCAAGGTTTCTCTGAGCAGGGTGTTAGGACGCAGCAGCCTGGATTTTGAGGAACCAACGACTGTACTGGCGGGGTCGAGGCCGTCATAAATTCTCGCCCTCTGACATACGTGTACGCAAACGCCAAGGAACCAGAAGTGCTTCCCCCAGCTCACTTGCTAGTGGGGACGACACTAACGAGCCTTCCGCCATATCGACTACCAACGGAAGCGCTACCAGCTGGAGATCAGCTTGCTCGAAGATGAAAATACCGCACCATGGTGGTGGACAATTTCCGGAGACGGTAGCGGCGTGAGTATCTGCTCGAACTAAGGTCAGCGCACCTGGTCAAACCGACTGCCTCATCGGGACTCCAAGTTGGTGACCTAGTTCTTCTAAAGAAAGACCGTCTACCAAGACACATGTGGAAAACCTGCAGAATAGAGGAGACCATTCAAGGAAGGGACGGCAGAGCAAGAGCATGCAAGCTGATCCTACCCGGGGGAGGAAGGCTTCGCCGGCCGATTCAACATCTGTACCCGTTGGTGTTAAAAGAATGACCGTGCCCGCTCATTCCGGGGGAGATTGTTGTAAGTTTGAACTCTGACTCTGAGCTCGGGAGGGCAAGAAACAGAAAAACCGACAACGAGATGGCGATAAATCTCACGTGGTACGGCACAGCGTAAGAACGTAAACAGACAGGACGCAAAATAAGCACACACAAAGAAAAAAGAGACGAGCACGAGGAAAGCACTTGGATGCTCGGGTAACCTCGACTGGCACCTGACGAACTGAGCTTTGCCCGCGGCCTCACGTCATGTTTACACCAGCTCGGGCGAACTTGAGCAAGACGAGATGCCTGCCGCCGCCATCAGCCATCTGGGGGCGCGAAAAGCGGACGGGAAAAGAAGCGGAATCTGAAACGTCAGTCGGAGGAGGAGAAGGAAAATGATCACGGGACGACGGGTTCTGAGATGGAGATCGAAAAGGAACGCCACGAAAACGCCACGCAAAATTACTCTTCTCTCTTTAACGAAGCTTAAGCATTTTCCTTCTCCTCCTATTTAGACTAATAAACAGTTCGTATTGGGTTAAACCTTGCGGTTGTCATTAAACAACACGGGGAGCAGAGAAAACCGTTTCGGCAGGCACGGGCACAAATTCAAACGCTGGCGCCGCGGAATACGCAATCCCTTCGGGCGAGAGGCTTTACAGTTGGTTCAGGGGCACGGGGAATGTTAACCGTATGGTGACTGAGGTCGTCTTCTACAGCAGTGCGTTGGAATGTGGCGGTGAAAAGCAGAACCAGAAACAGGTGGTAACGCAGAAATGGATGTAGAAGATGAGATGCTGTGGCTCCTCACTTTGGTCGACGTAGGAACTTCGGCACTATATCCGGCTGGAATTGCCCTTTAAGTAACACTTCTTTGACAGCGCAGCCAATTAGAATTGAAATGCAGGAGCGCGTGGCGGAGGCAGACCATCTACTGGGTTCTTAACCTGACAAACACTAGAAGTGTGTATCGGTGTATAGAAAAGCATTGACAGCATTGGGCTATCTTGTGCCGCAATGCGTTCATTTTTTACGTTCTAGCTCTCGAAACAAGTCAGCATTTATCGGCTCAAACTCCTAGCTTTGACGGCAATCTGCTTTGCCCTAAAATGGAACCGGAGCGGATGCTACAAGCGATCGGGGTTAGTCTAGTGCTCTTTGAGTGTCCCATGGCCTCCGGGTCGATGAAACGTGGGCGTTCGCTAAAACGTCATTCGATCAAGTGAGTGCCTCCCCTCCGGGAGGTATGCAGCGATTCCCGGATCGCGCAGTCACTTGAGAAGCTGAAGGAGCCGAATTCGCTGGGGTGGCCGGTAGCATCCGCTGGGGTTCATTGAGTGGCAAAAAGCAGTGCATCTCTTACTGGGCACACTGACTTTGAACACTGCGAAGGATCCTTTGAAATTGACACCGTGTTTTTTGTACCCTCCTTGTGCTCCTTTGGTGTCGAAGTCAGGTACTACAATGCGAGGGACCTCCATGGGAGTAGTACTTAGGCAGCTCCATTTATTTATTTATTTATTTATTTATTGATACCCTTCAGGGCCCGAAGGCATTACAGAAGGGGGGTGGGCAAAGCAACAATATACAAACAAAAGAAATATACCTAACTAGTGAGTTAAACAGGACAAAAATATAATTTGAAACAATATATACACAAACAAATTCACTTAACAAGGGAGTTATAGAGGATGCAAAAAATAATTGTAGACAGCAATTCGAAAATCAGAGCTCTCGGCAATCTCGACTACAGCTGCGGGAAGGCGATTCCAGTCCAGTGACGTTTTGGGCAAAAAAGACTGAAAAAAACGTGATGTGTGACAGTGAGCAATGCCAACTTTATATCGATGGTCGACGCGCGATGAGATATAAGACGGTTGTATTAACAAAAGCTGGCGCATTGACGTGTTAAGATAATGGATCTTGTGAAATAAGCACAAGCGTGACACTTTCCTGCGAAGAGAGAGATCAGGTAAGCAGAGATTGAATTTCATTGCTGATACGCTGGATGTTCGGTGATAGCGATGCAGTATGAATCGAGCAGAACGGTTTTGAATGGCTTCAAGTGATGACGCAAGTGTTATACCAGGGTCCCATATAGCTGCGGCGTATTCAAGTTTACTTCGAACCAAAGACTTGTAAAGAAGTAGTTTTAAAGAGGTGGAAGCAAGAGAGAAGTTTCTTTTAAGATAACCTAACATGCGGTTTGCATTGTTGATTACGTATTGAATGTGAGTATCCCAGGAGAGGTTATTTGTTATATGCACACCGAGATATTTATATGATAAGACAGAATCAAGGACAACGCCGCTAATATTGTAAGAATGGCATGTGTTCATTTGATGTGATACTCTCATGGATTTGCATTTGTTAATGTTAAGTTTCATATTCCATGAGTCACACCACCGGGAAATGCTGTCAAGGTCTGACTGAAGAGAATGAATATCAGAATCATTGGTTATTTCCCTGTAGATGACACAGTCATCTGCAAATAAGCCAATGGATGAAGAAACATGAGTAGGTAAATCATTAATATAAATTAGAAATAAAAGAGGACCTAGTACGGAACCTTGGGGAACGCCTGAACTTACTGGTGAATGATCTGAGTTGCAGCCATTAACATGAACAAATTGTGAGCGGTTAGTTAAAAAAGACTCAATCCAAGCAAGAATATGGGGTTCTATGTTAAGGACAGTGAGTTTATGAAGAAGAAGCCGGTGTGAAACTTTGTCGAATGCTTTTGAGAAGTCTAAAAATACACAATCTACCGCGGAAGAACGATCAAGAGCGACATGAAGATTGTGAGTAAGTGTTAACAATTGAGATTCGCACGAAAATAGTTTCCTAAATCCATGTTGAGCCGGGGTGAAAAAAGACTTAGAATTAAGGAAAGCAACAGGATGAGAATAAATTATGTGTTCCAGAAGTTTGCAGGGGATGCTCGTTAATGAAATCGGACGATAATTATTCAGGCTAGATTTATCGCCACTTTTATGGACCGGAATCACCTTCCCCACCTTCCAGTCCTCGGGAAGAGTACCAAGATTGAGAGATTGCTGGAAAAGCTTAGTTAGAATAACAGAAGAGTACATTTTAGTGTTTTTTTTTAAAAATTTTGAGTTTATATTGTCAGTGCCAGATGATGAGGATAGTTTAAGGCCATCAATAATTTTAACAATGCCACCACACTCTATAGTAATGGAATCCATAGTGCAAAAGTTTGATGGGAGCAAATCAGGGTAGTCAAGAACGTTGGGGCTGGAAAAGGAGTCGACGAACATTTCATTTAGCGCGGATGCACACTCCCTCTCTGGTATCTCTTCCCCGTCCGAGTTGGTAAGCCTTACACCAGGTTTTTCGCAGGGGTTCACAACATTCCAAAACTGACGAGGATTGTTGAGCAACATTGCTGGCAAAGTACTTCCGAAGAAATGCTGTTTGGCTTCACTGACGGTAGTTTTATATAAAGCAGCGACGGAGCGATATGCCGCCCAGCGTACATCAGCAATTGATGAAGCGGATAACTTCGCAGAGCGAAACAACCGTTTCTTTTTGTTTGAAAGCCTTCTGAGCGCTCCATTGAACCATGGGGATCGAGTGGAAGAACGAATAGTTCGCACAGGAATGTACATGTTCGTAAGGGAATTCACTTTGTCTTTAAATAAACACCAATTAGCCTCGACGGAACGCTCGGAAAAGTTGCACAGATATTCCGCCAAAAACGAACCCATATCGTTGTTGATGGCTGTAAAATCAGCATGAGCATAGTCAAATATGCGTTTAACACTTTTCGACGATTTACACTTTGGGATATTTAAGGAGAATAGCAACAAAGAATGATCACTAAGACCGGGTAAATAAGTGAGAGGGGAAATAAGTTCACTTGACGTGGTTAACACTAGATCTAATATAGTGGCTGTAGAATTAGTAACCCGTGTAGGCTGCACTACTGTCTGCGAAAAGCTAAAATCGGTACAGAAGTTTAAAAAATCATTACTCTCTGTAGAAAATGGGTTAAGGAAAGGGCTGTCGCTTGTCCATACAATGTTTGGGTAATTGAAGTCTCCCAAGAGTATTACAGGAACATTTGGGAAGCGTACATGGACCGCGTTAACGACATCGTGAAGCTCGGCAACAAAATTGGCGCTCTTTGTGGGAGGGCGATAGCAGACACCCAAAACATACTTGTTATAATTTATACAAACAGAAACCCAAATTATCTCGAGGTCGGAGACCACATTAATGCAGGATGACGAAATAGAATCGGCGACAGCAATAAGAACACCGCCTCCAGCCCTACTCCTTCTATCTTGGCGATATATATTAAAGTATCCATAATAACCCTGAGACGAAGGAAAAATAAAAAAACGGACAGTACAACGAAGTCTCTAACACAGCTTGAAAATTTATTTAACAACCATCGTCTTATATACACCCGTCACCGACCTCCAAAACAGTTCAAAAGACCTCCTCGCCCACTTCATAGAGTACCCTCACCCTCAACATAAACCGACAAACGCACACAAAACAACCACGCCCAAAACACAAAGGGACACCAACTCGAAAAGGGAAAGCAGGAACTTCCGCAATTGACAAGGTCAGACCGAACCAAACATCACTTATAAACTCTTTTGTTCCCCTATCAAAACACAAACAAAATTGAAAAAAAAAAAAAAAAAAAAAAAACACCCAAAGGAAGAGAAGAATCCGATCCACGAAAGCAGCGACCCAACACTTAACAAAAAAATTATAAACCTAGAAACTTTTTTGTTCCCTTATCAAGAGATAGCGGAGCTGGAGGCTGATTGGTGCTTCCTGGGTTTTTGCCTGAACAAGAAGTTCGTCGAGGTTGACAGGTGGCCCTACCTCTCAACTATGCCAAGCGGATGGAGCCTCAAGAGGAAAGTGCTGACGTCCTACCGCAACGCTCTCCAGGATCAAGTCAAGCAACTATGGGAGGTCTGTGACATCATTTGGACACTAACGCATGGAATGAACTATTGTCACTCTGGAGAGTATCGTTCGTGGCGGCAGCTGTTGTCGCAAAAGAAAGAGCTGTGTTTTGGGGGGAGTAGAAGAAAGGCTTTGGCAGCCATGACGACGGATGGTGAAGGGTTCACTAAAGATACTTGTGTGCAGGCCCCGAAAAGACCTGTCAATCTGTCAAATGAGAAACTGGATGTAAGAACCGAAGTGTGTTTGGCAAAGGGGCCCAAGTTTTCCTTAGATATAAGGCCTTCTAGAGTTGACGTTGTTTCGGATGTGCTTGCGATTTCGACGAGGATTCTTGACCAAGAAAAAAAGAAGCTGTTTATTGATGCATCCTTGCAAAGAGTGTCAAGACTGGTGGATCCGTCATTTCTGACGGATAAAATTGTTTGTAAAAAATTTGGGGATGTGAAGAAAGATCTCGAAAGTAAGGATCTGACTGTGCTTCAAACTGACAAATCAGGAAAGTTCGCCGTCTTGTCGAATGGAATGTTTAGTGACAAAGCAGATCTAGCGATCACTAAACTTTTTAAGCCTTTTACTGGTGATTTGAAAAAGGCCAAGCAAAGAGTGTGTGCAGTGTTAGATGAGTGTGATTTTCCTAACGTAGTGAAGGGTTTGGGGAAAGTGGCGCATTCAACTTTAAGGTTGAAGTTCCTGCTAAAAGATCATAAGCCGGAGTGTCCCTTAAGAGTTGTTGTAAATGAAAACGGCACCTGGCAGAAAGTCTTGTCTGTTTTCGTGCAGAAATGTCTCGGAGGAGTAGAGGTTGATAGTCCCTTGTCTTTAAAAAACTCTGAGCAGCTGATTCAGTTGTTAACGCCTTATCACGGGAAGCCTTGCAGTGCTTTAACTTTAGATATTAAGGATCTATATTATTCCATGGAACAGACTGAGCTGCTGGTGAGGGTAAAAGGTTGGTGTGAGCAAAATTTGGTAAAATTCCAATCCGCGTCTGGAATTGATGTTGAAAGCTTCATGAGTATTCTGGAGTACTACTTGAGTTCCACGGTTATTGAGTACAAGGGTGATCTGTTCGTTCAGAGAGAGGGCGTGTGTATTGGTTCTTCGATCGCACCAATTTTGTCCGAAATTTTTTTGAACCATATGGATCATCACGTCAGTGTTTTTGTAGCTTCTTTGCCGGATGCTAAGGTTATAGTCCGGAGATTCGTGGATGATATTTTGATTTGCGTTTTTGAGGGAACGTCGGTGCAGACGATCAAGCAATGTGTGCTGGATAAATGCCCTCGGTTAACTTTTACAGAGGAGGAGCCTGTTTGTGGCGAAATTCAGTATTTGGATTTAAGGCTGTATACCAGCAGTGGTCTCTGCTGGAGGTATGGGAAAGAGGCGGCAAAGTTATTACTGGCCGCCGATAGTTGCCATTCAAAAACTGTTAAGAGAGGTGTGATTGCTTCTGTAATAGGAAACGCTTGCAGAAAGTCCTGTGTACATTGGATGGAGAGGGCAGTAGCCTTGCAGTTGGAGCGCCTTTTGGAAGCGGGCTATAGACAGGTGGTAATATCCAGTGTGGTGTCGAAAGTGTTGGACCGGATTGTCTTTGCCCCCCCGGAGAAAACAGTGTTAAAAAATAGGGTGTCTGTTCCCTTTCATCATGCCATCTCACACAATGTCAGGTCTGTGGCGTCAAAGTTTGGCGTTAACGTTGTATTTAAAGCGCAGAACAAGCTCGAAAGGTTGACGCCTTTTTCAGGGACGGGTCTGGGATGTACGAAAAAACACCGGGATCCAGCGGTGCCTTGTCAAGAAGAGGTTGTTTATAATATTCCTTTGCGGTGTGGGTTCTCCTACGTGGGACAGACTGGTCGATGTATAAATGATCGTATATTAGAGCATAAAAGGGCAGTTCAAAATAATGCACCAAACTCTGAAATTGCTAAACATGTTGGCGAGTGTAACAACTGTGTACCAGAGTGGGAGGGTACAGAAGTCGTACATAGAGAAAAAAATAGCCATACGAGAGTGTTAAAGGAAACTGTACGTATTTTAAGCTTCGGAAACTGTATCAGCCATCCTTCATTATCTCTTGATAAGGGAACAAAAAAGTTTCTAGGTTTATAATTTTTTTTTGTTAAGTGTTGGGTCGCTGCTTTCGTGGATCGGATTCTTCTCTTCCTTTGGGTGTTTTTTTTTTTTTTTTTTTTTTTTTTTTTTTAATTTTGTTTGTGTTTTGATAGGGGAACAAAAGAGTTTATAAGTGATGTTTGGTTCGGTCTGACCTTGTCAATTGCGGAAGTTCCTGCTTTCCCTTTTCGAGTTGGTGTCCCTTTGTGTTTTGGGCGTGGTTGTTTTGTGTGCGTTTGTCGGTTTATGTTGAGGGTGAGGGTACTCTATGAAGTGGGCGAGGAGGTCTTTTGAACTGTTTTGGAGGTCGGTGACGGGTGTATATAAGACGATGGTTGTTAAATAAATTTTCAAGCTGTGTTAGAGACTTCGTTGTACTGTCCGTTTTTTTATTTTTCCTTCGTCTCAGGGTTATTATGGATACCATTCACCAGCTCGCCTGTGTTTTTTACCTTTCTTCACTATATATTAAAGTGTTTTTTACAGGGAAAAATTTCAGAGTTCCGGATTTTGCTTGTTAACCAGGTTTCAGTAAGAACAACTATGTCAGCACTAGATGAGTCGATAATCGAACACAAGTCCTCTTTTTTGGGAACAACACTCCTGATATTGGTAAACAGAACGGAAACGTTATCACGAGGCAAGGGTTGAAGATAACCACCACCCCGCGCGGCATGCTATTGCAGATTTGATATCGGGGAAGGATTTCCATTTACTTGGTCATCGGAGACAAGTGCGATGGAATTGCTTTTAGTTGTTAGATGAATACTGTTGGTTAAGTGATCATAACTGTAGCACTCTCCGTTAACTAAAAGTTTGTTATACGTACCTCAGCTTGAAGGTTGAGTTTAGAGAGATACCGAACTCCACAAGTTTTTTCCTAGCCTGGCGCGTCGCGGGGCAGAAGTCCTCACTGACCGGTGTTCCTGCAGATTTTAGTTTGGAGCGGGAGACTAAAATTTTTTCTCTCAGCTTATACGAAGAAAACTTCACAATGACAGGTCTACATTTTTCAACCGTGAAAGAGCCGAGTCTATGCGTTCGCTCAAAGTCTCCTGGGGCAATTTGAAGGTCAACCGTACGTTGAAGTATGCCAACTATTTTATTTTCCGTTTCCGCCCATGTCTCTGACCTTGAATCGTCCACACCATAGAACAGCAGGTTTTCACGCCGTGATCTATCCTCAAAGTCGTCCAAACGGTTACGCAGGGAGGTGTTTTCTTGTTGTACAGAGGAAACCATTTTCCGTGTTTCAACCAGTTCTTTCTGAGTTGACTCGAGGGCAGATGTTTCTGATTCAACCACTTCAAGTCTTTTGCCAAAATCTGCGATTTTTTTTTCAATCGAAGCTTGGTTCAGCTTTATTTCATTAACTGTTTGGATAAGGTTAGACTGACCATTTTCAATTTAAACTGAACGCTTGCCTAGGTCTTGTAGCAAAGTAAACATCTGGTTAAATTGTATCACTTGGGCCTCCGACATCGGTCCCGGGTTAAGTTCCACATCACCGGCCAACTCTAACAGCACCGTGCGAAAGGAATAAAGACAGTCGGCAAGAATACACAGAATTGTGCCAGGGCACGGCAGCACTAAAAAAACAACATAATGTCTCTTAAATACGTCAATGAGATAGCACTTTTTACTAACCTGCACGATAACAGGAAGAAGTTTAGCCGACATGCCTCGGCTCGCGCTGCCGTGCCCACTGGTGAAGTCGTGATGGGCAGATTCTTTTGTAGACGATGGCCCTGGCGTCGATGTCACGAAGCCGAAAAGAATGTGGTCCATGTGACGAAAGTGGGGTACTGCGCCGAATCCATGTTGTGTAGATGACGCATCAGGAATGGGAGCGCGTCCGTCGGCGATCAGTAGAAGCTGCACGATAACAGGAAGAAGTTTAGCCGACATGCCTCGGCTCGCGCTGCCGTGCCCACTGGTGAAGTCGTGATGGGCAGATTCTTTTGTAGACGATGGCCCTGGCGTCGATGTCACGAAGCCGAAAAGAATGTGGTCCATGTGACGAAAGTGGGGTACTGCGCCGAATCCATGTTGTGTAGATGACGCATCAGGAATGGGAGCGCGTCCGTCGGCGATCAGTAGAAGCTGCACGATAACAGGAAGAAGTTTAGCCGACATGCCTCGGCTCGCGCTGCCGTGCCCACTGGTGAAGTCGTGATGGGCAGATTCTTTTGTAGACGATGGCCCTGGCGTCGATGTCACGAAGCCGAAAAGAATGTGGTCCATGTGACGAAAGTGGGGTACTGCGCCGAATCCATGTTGTGTAGATGACGCATCAGGAATGGGAGCGCGTCCGTCGGCGATCAGTAGAAGCTGCACGATAACAGGAAGAAGTTTAGCCGACATGCCTCGGCTCGCGCTGCCGTGCCCACCGCATTGGCGAGCTGAATTTCTGTCTCGGTCTTGGTTGCAGTAAATGAAGACTGTAGGTTAGCCAGCGTAACCGCCTAGCCACGATTTTTTTTTCTCTTTTAGTTTGTGCGATTGAAACGATTTCGTAGCCGATGACTGCCATTTCAAAATGCACCAGGTTGACATAACACAAATTTTCGCCCGAACTTTTCTTCTTTTATTTAAAGCACCGCATTTGCTCCATGAAATACGGCTCTCAACTCACACGAATTGTCGTGCCATTAAATAATAGATAAAAATGTTGGAAACTCAGTTTCTCTTTTCTGTCTCCATTAGCTTTCTGGTTTGTTTCAACAGCACTGGGTCATTATTTACTATTTTGAGTCCGGGTTTAGTTTTGCTTATATTGACAACCATTGTTTATAGCGTGTTTTAGAGCGCAGCTTTTAGGGGCCCGTTTCCGGCTTGAACGGCGTCGGCGTCGGCGTCGTCGTAACCGCGCGGTGCATTGTGGGTAAATTTCCCCGCTAGATCTAGCGGAAAAATTTCTCCGCTAAATCTAGCGGAAATACTTCCCCGCTAAATCTAGCGGAAAATATTCCCCGCTTAATCGAGCGGAAATATTTCCCCGCTAAATGTAGCTGTAAGCGGGCCGCCAGTCGGGTGATGAATAATGTTTATTGTTACGAAGTGCGCCTTTATCAAGGCGAGGAATGGTGTGACGTAGGACGTTCTACGGTACATGATTGGGTGAGCTCTTTCACTATCATGACACAGCTTGTGCCCTGCTACATCTCCCCTCTTTAAAGGAGAATGGGAAAGGGGAAGGGGCTTTGTTACAGTCTTTCGGGCAGTGGGTACCGGCAGGGTTCCCGGCGTTCTCGGGTACTTCTGCGTAGCTCTTGACTGGGCTCGTTGATGTCCTGGTCTGCCGGTCGGTCTTCGGTGGAAGGTCGACTTGAGTCCGGCTGGGATGCTGCCTCCCTTAGGTGCTCTCTTGTGCATCGAATCTCGCGGCCGTCTTCAGTCTGAAGAATCGCTGAACGCGGGGTGACCGCTGGTCAAGGGTTGACGGCTGGCGACCAGGTTCGCTGGCGTGTGTCGTACGTCGTGACCTGTTGCCCCGGTGACAATGGCGGCAGGTTTCGGGAGTTGCGGTTGTAGAAGGTCATCTGCCGCTGCCGGATCTCCTTGAGGCGGTTGTGGACAGCTTTGCTTGGCACAGTCTCCGGCTCCAGGTGGCTTGTTGGTACTGGTAGCAGCGTCCGCGTCTGTCGTCCCATCAGCCTCTGCACAGGAGACTTGAGGACAGCATCTCTGGGAGTATTTCGCCACTCAAGTAAAGCCATTTGGAAGTCTGGCATTCTGAACGAGCACTTTTTTAAACGTTTCTTGGCCTCTTGAACTGCTCTTTCACTCATACCATTAGAGCGTGGGTGGTAGGGACTAGAGGTAGTGTGCATTACGCCTAGATGGGCTAGAAAGTCTTTGAACTCTTTGCTGTTAAATGGTGGGCCGTTGTCACTACACAGCTTCAGTGGTAGCCCATGAACTGAAAAAACTTCAGCACACCACGATTTAACCATGTCTGCGGTTGTGTGGCGGAGCTCCCGAACCTCAAAAAAGAACGAATAGAAGTCTACAATTATTGCAAACTCGCGTCCGCCGTATGAGAACAAGTCCATTCCCACGATCTCCCAAGGCAATGTCGGGACGTCGTGGCTCAGAAGAGGCATCTTTACGTTTCGTGGCTGATGCATCTGGCACACCTTGCAGGCTTTACAAAACTGCTCTATATCATTGGACATGTTTGGCCAAAACAACACACTTCTTGCTCGCGCTTTCATCTTCTCCACCCCCGCGTGTGCCATGTGCAGGAGGTACATCATTTCTACTCTTTTTGATTTTGGTATCATTACCTTATTGCTGCGAAACAAAAGGCCGTCTTGAGTGTGTATCTCCTCGCGGTACGCCCAGTAGGGACGGACGATTTCTGGGACGTCTTGCTTGTTATCAGGCCAGCTTGATTCCGCGTAGTCACGCAGGTTTGAGAGTTCGGGGTCTTCATTGGTTGCTCCAAGAAGGTCCTTAAGGCGAGTTTCTGATGCTGAAACGTAAGCAAGTACGTTCACATGAAACTGGGTGGTTTCTTCTTGCATGCTGACTTTACTGGGGAAGCGTGACAAAGCATCGGCAAGAAAGAGTTCTTTGCCCGGCTTGTATAGAAGACGGATGGGGTAACGTTGCAGAGTCAATCGCATACGCTGCAAACGAAGTGGAACTTGGTGCAGTGGTTTTTGAAAAATCGGCACCAAGGGACGGTGATCTGTCTCGACAATTACTTCCGCCTGGCCGAAAATGTAATCATGAAATTTGGTACAGCCGTGCACAATTGCCAGTGTTTCTTTTTCAATTTGTGCGTATCGCTGTTGCGTTTCCGTAAGGGATCTTGATGAAAAAGCGATAGGATGGCCTTCCTGAGTAATGACGGCCCCCACTCCGTATTGACTGGCATCAACAGAAAGAGTGACTGATTTTTTTGGATCAAAGTACGACAGAACCGGTGCTTCGATCAATGCTCGTCTTAGGGCGTCAAAACTGTTTTGCTGCTGTTCGGTCCATACCCAGGCAACATCCTTGCGCAGTAGAGCTCTCAGCGGCGCAGTCACGTCGGACATGCGACGTACAAAACGCAGTACAAAGTTCATTGTGCCGAGAAAAACTTGCAACTCCTTACTGTTTGAGGGTGGCGGCATCGCCAGGATGTCATTTACGCGGTCCGGGTCCAGGCGCAGGCCTTTCGTGGTCAGGATGTGACCTAGGTAGCGGACTTCTGTCTGCAAAAAGGTACATTTCTTTAGATTCAGTCGCAGATTGTGATCTCGGCAGCGCGACAGCAGTAGTGTCAAGTGATGGTCGTGCTCTTCTTTTGTTCTGCCCCAGAGTAGAATATCGTCCATCACTACGGCGACACAAGGTAGCCCTTCTAGTAGGCGGTGCATTGCTGCTTGAAAAATTTCTGGCGCGGATGCGATTCCAAAGGGCATCCGGAGGAAGCGATATCGGCCGTACGGTGTGCTCATCGTGCATATTTTGGAACTCGACTCTGTAAGTTTGATTTGCCAAAATCCTGACGCCGCATCTAGGGTCGAAAAGAATTTTGCTCCAGACAGTAGCGCCGCGACGTCCTCTAGGGTTGGCATTGGGTAGTTTTCACGCAAAAGTGCTTTGTTGAGTGCCGTAGGGTCCAAACAAATACGCACTTTGTCATTTTTAATGACGGTGACCATGTGGCTAGACCATGTAGTAGGCTCTGTTACCTTGGTTATGACGCCTTGCTCCTCCATGCGCTGAAGTTCCGCTTTCACCTTGTCTTGAAGAGCAACTGGAACTCTCCTGGCCGGCACGACGACTCCAACAGTTCCAGGTTTCAGCTTCATTTCATACTCGACATCTTTCAATTGCCCAAGGCCTTTGAAAACTTCTGCAAAAGGTTGTGCGGCTTGGTACAAGTTCTCTAGATGAACATTCTGCACCCGGTACAGAAGTCCCAGGCGCTCGGCAACGGATCCGCTCAACGTGATCGGCACATGTTGTTTTACGATAAAGAAGAGTTCTTCGTGCTCTCTGCCGTTTCCGGAAAGAAGCAATTTTACTTTCTCGTGAGCAGTCGTCGTTTCCGAAAAACGCAGTTAGCGTCACTTGACACTCTTGCCGAGGCTTATCTGAAAGCTTTACGGCGTCTTGCATTGATATGACGCAGCAGTTAGCGCCCGTATCTAGCTTGCACGCCATTGGTTTGCCCTCAATGTGAACTGACGCGCTCCATTTGTCGGTCTCGACCCAGTTTACCGTTAATGCTTCGAGAAAGAATTCCTCGTCACTTTCGGTGTGCAGAGCGCGTAGTTCTTTCTTCGGTTTATTCGCGCTTTGTTGAAGTACAGGCGTCTTGCACACTTGAGCAAAGTGATTAAGCCTTCCACATTTCTTGCACGTTTTTCCTTTTGCTGGGCAGGTTTCGCCGCGGTGAGTAAAATAGCCGCACCTAGAGCAGGGACTCTTTTTCGCAGCAACAGCATTAATAGTTGTCTCAGATGCGCCTTGCGCTGTTCCAGTAATCTCTCGGAACTTTTCCTGCCCTTGTTCTTGAAGGCGACACAGCTCAACGGTCTTTTCGTAGGTTGGGTTTTCAACAAGTAATTTCCGCTGCAAGCTCTTGTCTCGAACTCCTAGGATGATACGGCTGCGTAGCATCCGATCTTCTAGCTCTCCAAATTCGCAATTCTTAGCTAGAATCCTTAGCTCTGTTAACCATTCGTTGAAAGGTTCACCTTCTTTTTGGTCTCTTGACCCAAATCTGAATTCCTGGAAAGTCAGGTTTGTAGCGGGCTTGTAGTATTCTTCGAACTTTTGAATCAGTACTTCTACACTGTTTCTTTCTTCATCTGTAGTGAACTTAAAGGTCTCGTACGCCTTTCTGGCTTCTTCTCCGATTGTTATTAGTAAGGTTGCTGCCTGCACTTCCTCTGGCTGATTGCTCAATTGCGTAGCGGTGGAAAACAAGGCGAACTCACGTTTCCAATTTTTCCATCCGAGCCATGCGTCGCCTGATGTGTCCAGGGGCTTCGGTGGCGGCAGCAGCGTTGACGGCAATGGGGGCATCGGCGGCGTTGACGGTTTCGACATCTCGACTGGGCACCGCTGCCACCATGTAAGCGGGCCGCCAGTCGGGTGATGAATAATGTTTATTGTTACGAAGTGCGCCTTTATCAAGGCGAGGAACGGTGTGACGTAGGACGTTCTACGGTACATGATTGGGTGAGCTCTTTCACTAGCATGACACAGCTTGTGCCCTGCTACACTAGCGAAAAAATTTCCCCGCTAACTCTAGCGAAAAAATTTCCCCGCTAAATCTAGCGGAAAAATTTCCCCGCTAAATCTAGCGGAAAAAATTCCCCGCTAAATCTAGCAGAAAAAATTCTCCGCTAAATCTAGCAGAAAGATTTCCCCGCTAAATCTAGCGGAAAAATTTCCTCGCTAAATCTAGCGGAAAAATTTCCCCGCTAAATCTAGCAAAAAACTTTCCCCGCTAAATCTAGCGGGAAAAATTCCCCGCTAAACATAGCGAAAATTTTTTTTCCGCTATATCTAGCGGAAAAGTTTCTCCGCTAAATCTAGCGGAAAAAATTTCCCGCTAAATTTAGCGGAAAATTTTTCCCGCTAAATCTAGCGGAAAAAAATCCCCGCTAAATCTAGCGGTAAAATTTCCCTAGTGGAAAAATTTCCCCGCTATATCTAGCGGAAAAATTTCCCCGCTAAATCTAGCGGGAAAAATTCCGCGCTAAATCTAGCGGAAAAATTTCCCCGCTAGATATAGCGGAAAGAATTCCGCGCTAAATCTAACGGAAAAAGTTTTCTGGGGTTCACGTGACCCCCGAAAGTCACATGACCCCCCCTCCCCCCCCCCGAGGTCACGCGACACCCCCCCCCCCCCCGCCCCGAAAACACGTGACCCTGAGTACTCTTTCCTTCTCCTCCTCATGAGCTGCGCTCCAATTCGGTGTTACAGGGAGTTGTAAACGGCTTTCATTTTTTAATTGCTTTTATAGTTGAATTAATTTAGGACTTTACCTGAATTGACTACGCGTTAAATTTATATCTGCAGAAGCCAAAGCTCAATGCGAAGAAATCACAAGGAGGCGAATACCGTGACCAACCAGGCAGAATCACAGCTCCATCCGGAACCAGCTTAGAAGTTCCCGGAGGACACAATCAGGCGGATACCAAAGAAGCGGCCGAAGGGCAGCAAATCCTCACACAAGACGTCCAGCAGATCGCCTCGAAAGCTCGGAGTTCACGATCGGCGAGAGTCACCAAGAAACAGGAGGACATCGGAGACATCCGACATCTCGTAAGCAAGGCATGACCTAGAACCTTCTCTATGAAACAGCCTTTGAAACGGCACTACTCCATGGGGAATGCGTTACTTGTAATTGTGCCGATTTTTCCAGCATTCCTTGAATAAGATAAGATCTGAAATGAGATCAGACACACTGATGGCGCGTGAGAAATAACTTTGTAGAGGTCTGCATATAGAGTGTATAAAAGGTATCAGCAATTATTAACGCCGCACTGGCGTTGATATAGAACACGAGCTCAGTGCGTGGGGATTTGTAACCCAGGTGCACTGGTATTCGAGCTCTCACTCTCCCAGGCCTTGCCTTTGCAAACGCTGGCTCGCAATTTTTGATTTAATTGCCCGGCATTGGCAGATTATATATCCATTGACTAGCATATAAGTTTCCCAAATAGAACCTCTAGTAGCTTATTTCGTACTGTTAGTTTCGCTTGTATATGTGCCCTTCAGAGAGGGCAAGCATTTCTTGTGTGAAAACCACCGAGTGTTTGAGGACTAAAGTTTGGCGTTCCGTGTCTTTTATTACGCATCAATCAGGGAGGGCACCTCTCTCCGCAATCATTTGGTAGGACTGGGCAGTATCGCGATACGAATGTATCCGGATAATACCTTAGAGATTCTTTCAAATATATGTATCTCTGTATCAAGATACATTTGTAAAATACATGTGTGCCTAATTATTGAAATACAATTATGATCTATCGAACGTAGCGCGATGCTTTGCCAGGCTTATCTATCCTGTCATTTGCTAAAGAGAACTAGCACAAAAAGTAGCAGAATAAGCTCTTCCCACAAAGTCCTCCGCTCTTTTTCCTTCAGCTCAGCGAACGCTGGGAAGAAGGCGAGTGGAGAGAAGGAAATAGAGAATCATGGGTGTAGAAAACTTCTAAGATGAGCTTCTCTTCCTCTAATGTTGCAGCAGGTTCCGTGCAGGCTAAGGGTACCTTAGTAAAAACAGTTTTGAGTGTATTGTTCCATCTATCCACCCTGCATGATTTACCGCAGTTTGTCACACCTTTTGGGTAGAAGGCTTTTATAAAGTATGGCCACTATCGGTTGGTCTTCAGAACGTATTTTCGAGAAGTTTTGCTTGCGCGAGTTTTTAGTCTATAGCTTCACTTTGTTTTAGCCTTCTTCGGGGGTTCACTCGTCTTTACGGCACTGCTCATGACCTCTGCCGGGTTCGGGGCACCCCAGATGGAGGCGAACGTGAACGAACGCTGTAACGCTACACTTAGTTTACAGAACCTAGCGTTGGAAATTTTTTGCCTTGTGTATGTTTGCATTTGCGATCTCTACTTCGGAGATGGTTTTGCTCTGTGTGTGTATAACTTAGCTGTCTACTGATGTGCTTTCTATTGTTTATGGCTGCTCTTGTGAGCTTCGTTTAGAATGTGCTCTGTCCCGTATATGCGCTTGTTTTTGGAATGTTCGTATTTGTTTTAGGCTCTGAGACTTTGATTGGCTCTAAGAAAACCCCTCTTGATTCGTCCTTCCCAAACTTTCTCATTGGTGGACTGGAGGACCCCAGAATGCTGGTGAACTCAATATAAGCGGCCACCGAAGGGCCGTAAGGGACTTGGCTCCCGGATACCATGCCGTGAAGATCATCCTGCCTCTGGAAACCAACCTGCACGTTCGACCCCCCTTCGGCTGTGGAGCCGTCCGCCCGCTAGCTCGCAAACTTAGTCCCCCTTAGGGCTGTGGAGGAGTTCGGCTCGCCCGCCTTTATAGTGCCACTGGGGATGATGTCGTATTTACAGGCATTCGGAGTGGTAGCTATACGTATATGTGAAGAATTCGATGTAAATAAATGCGTGTTAGCTGACAAATATAATTAGAGGTTTATATGTGGGCGGTAAGGGGGGTGGGGGGATGGGTGTAGGGTGTGAAAGACACCCTCTACCCCTGCCCCCCCCCCCCCCACACACACACACACTTTTCGAACTTTGTAAATATTATTTATGTATGTATCTACAACTGTTTTCAGGGATTAATTGTTGCCGCTTTCCGAAAAAATATAATAAACATATCCTGTCGTATGAGAGACAAATGTATTTAAGAATCTGCATCTTGCTCTTAAAACCCATACATCTCTGTGTTTGTATTCCGAGATACTTTTGGGACTACCTCTGAAAAGTCCTGTCATACAGTAGAACATTCATTTCAACTTTGCAACGGTTTTAATAATAATCAATATTAAAAATACGAACGCTTCTTTTAGACACAAGCAAACTGTTAGACTAGGGTGCCTTCCTGTGCGCTTTGCTTAGGGTGGAGACATCTGGTCAATTTGTCTCACACTTTCATTTTTTTTTGTTCAGAAGCGCGTGAAAGAAGGTGTCCCTGCACGCGTTTCTAGCGCTGACTGTGCTATGGTGGCATTTTGTTTTTGTCGATTTCTTTGTACTTTACCCGTGAGTGCGTGCTGTCGGCATTGGGTACTACGAAGGGTGGCATCACCCTAAACAGAAGGACATTGAGGCACCCAATGTTAAACCCTTATCCTTAAGGTTGTCATTTGCACTGCATGCCACTCGCGATGATTAGAGTCCCCAGGCAGCATAACTCTCGTTGCGGCGGCTCCGATTACTTAACACCCAGCTCAAATAAGAAGACTTTTCAGGGTCAATGGCGGTCGGCGATGCAAACGATTGAGTCGAGCACTGGGGCGCGTTTTGGGCACGTATTGAGAGATGGCGTCGGGAGCAGGATCGGAAGGTGCAGCCAACAAGCGAAAGAAACCGGACGACACGCAGACGAAATCCGTCGTGGGAAGTGAGCCATCGTTATGTAAAGCACGTTTTTTTTTGTTTTTTTTTTAACTTCAAGTTTTGCTTTGATTGTCCGGATTTATATTTAAATCCAAGGCACACTACAAAAACATTATCTTCATTTAAGTAAACCACGTTCGTCGCGAGCAGTCTCGATTAGAGTAACTGCATATGCTATGCTATCAGAACCTATTGGCACCGAGAGCGAACACAAGCGTCGCTGCGGTCGCCGCACCCTGATTCGGTGAAGTGTGCCGTGATGTCAGGGGAAGGACTCCGCTTTGCGATATCGCATCCGGCTTGCTTCTCTCCCCTCTTACCTGATTTGCGATCATGCTGAGCTACTGTTTAGCGCCGCAATTCAAATGTCGAAAAGAAGCCGGTTTTACCTTTCACCAACCGAACATATGGAGGTTCAAGAGAGCATGGACAATCAAACTTTGGATGGGGGAGGCACCGTCATTGTTCGCCGTTGTGTGCCGCAAGCACCTCGAGGAGAGGGACCTCGTTTACTCGGTGTACAAGGCGCTGGATTATGCCGATACCGGCGTGTTTCCGTACCTTTCCTAAGCATGATTGTCACTTTTACCTTTATAATTAGGTTAAAGTAGCGAACGCTATCGGCGGAAGCAATTCCGCCGATGAAACTTTCCGTCCGTCCACACGACACAGGGCGGTCATGTTAGGGGTCAGTGAAGCAGTGGCGTAAGTGTTTCAGACGCTCGAAATCTGTTCCTTTGCATGTTCGTGAGCAAGGAGAATATAACATTCTGCTTTGCACGCCTTTCAAATGGCACTTAGATGAAAGGTCTTTGGGCTGTCGGCAAATGAGCCTGTGAACCCGTCTCTGTGTGCGCCGCTCTGCATGCACTGGTTCGCAGATGCTTTAAAAGACATGTGTCTGAAGGCCTTTGAAATGCTTCTGGAACAGGGTTGTTTTACGTCAATGTAGTTTATTCGTATGCAGGAATGTTTTATTTTTAAAGGACGAACAATTGCTTAAAATTAGTTTGTATTGTACCAGGAAAAACGGCCGAATTGGCTCCAATTTCCTGTCTGATATGTTTGAAACTGTCAAAAATATGCAGAGTAATAGTACCATAATTAGGAATGTTTATACGTTTTCCTGACATTCTTCCTTTTATCCAGCCTTGTTTATTCGGAAATTACACAGTTAAGTTTGAATTGTGATTTCAAGTAAAAGATACATTGCTGCAGGCTCCTAAAACCTTCCGCAGCCTCCAAACTCCGTACAACTGGACTTTCTGACAACAGAGGAAGACAGGAGGAACAGCAAGCCACCGAAACGGCTGTCCCGTGAAAGATGCTGCACCACTAGCAGGAAAAATGTGGAACCTGTGACGGGTGACAGTTTACGTGAGAACAGCTTGAGGTATTTTAGCTTCAGGAAGGTACGGTTTAACTAAAATCTCACATTTAGAGCCTGAAAAACGTAAGTTGTCAAGAAGAAACTAATAACGGGCTAGACATTTTTGCTTACGTTTTTGTACATTATTTGGGTGATATTATTACAAGTACACAGATACCATCAGTGGAGTCTATTGAAATACTACACGAATCCAGCAAAGGCCAAATGCGAGCACAATAGACAGATATAAACAAATAACTTGTGCTATACGACAGGGCTGTACAACACTAGAGCGCGTGACGCTTCAGCGCCGACATTAGAGCGCCGACAGTCGAGCGCCGCGACGTTAGCACGCGCGACTCGAGAGCGCGGCGACGTTAGCGCGTGCGGAGGTCGCATCGCATTATGGAACGCGGAGGATTATGGGAAGGCGCTCGCTGCGGGAGCTAGTGAACAGCTGAGAACATGGTGGCGGCCAACCTCGTCGGCAGCGCGGAGAGCGGTCCCGTAAGGTCGCCCGTTATGTTTTCCCGAGAACAAACGCGAGCTTTTATTGCCATCATAAGTAAGCGGAATATATATAGCGGAGCTGCTCGATGAGGACGGCCCCCATTCAAGCCTTGCGAAGTACGACTTGCACGTCCGAAGGGGTCCCAAAGGCTTCGGCGCAAGCACGAGCGACACCGAGAGCTCCGAGCACTGTAGAGCATTGCATGATAGCGCAGAACGAGCAGCTCCTACCTCGGTGCCGTTCCTGACTGCGCAGGAGCCTTTCGGGGTCCGGTTGGTCCGGTCGCGGCGAGGTCTGGCGCGGCGAAGCGCGGAGGCTGCGGAGGCTTCCTCAGAACGAGCGCACACGCGTCGCCTTTGGTTCAGAGTGACCCGGCGGCCCGGCCTCGAGCCCGAAACGCTTGGGTTTTGATGTCTCTTCCGTCTTGTAACTTTGTTCACAGCACCGAAGACAGCGGGCACTATCTTTACGTTCAATGAACGCGTCGAAAGGCCTCCAGTGCGATGCACCGGAAAACGTGGTGCGGCTGGTGCCGGAACTGCATAACTTCGAGCTTTGACACGGCGTGGCGCCACCTTCCTGTATTTATTTATTTATTTATTTAGTACATACTGCGGACCTTTAGAGGTCCAAGCAGGGTGGGCGGTAAGCATAAATAACGCTACAAAAAACAATGGTTGCACATAAAACGAGAAAACAATAGTGGAAAAACTGCTGCGCAGTAATACAAGGTATACAAAATATACATATATCAAAATCTAGTAAATCACAAAGTTATAACAATGACCCATCAAAATATACTCGGTGCGTATTCATGTAAACGTTGCCGCGTCGGCTTCATTCAAAGAACGAGTGAAGTCGATGCGTTGAAGTCGATTTCATGTAAACGAGGCTATATATGCGGGGCTTGCACTCGTCGCGACTGTTGATGAATCTGCACCGCGCCACCAATCCGTACTGCTAAAGCGCCGTTACCTGCAACCGAGTAGAAACAAGACCCGTCGCCCGTACGCACCGCTTCTCCGCTTGTCGGTCGCCATGTTCGCTTTTAGAGCGCAGCTCTTAGGGGCCCGTTTCCGGCTTGAGCGGCGTCGCCGTCGGCGTCGGCGTCGCCGTCGCCGTCGCCGTCGCCGTCGGCGTCGGCGTAACCGCGCGGTGCATCATGGGAAATGTCCCATAATGCACCGCGCGAGCCCCCCACCAAGGTCACGTGACCTCGTGGGGGGTCACGTGACCCCCCGAAGTCACGTGACTCCCCTGAGGTCACGTGGCCCCCTCCTCGAGGTCACGTGACCCCCGCCGATGTCGCGTGACCCCCCGATGACGTCATCGTCACTGATGACGTCACCGGCATCCACATCGTCATCGTCATCATCACTGATGACGTCACCGGCATCCACATCGTCATCGTCATCATCACTGATGACGTCACCGGCATCCACATCGTCATCGTCATCACTGATGACGTCACCGGCATCCGCATCGTCATCGTCATCATCACTGATGACGTCACCGGCATCCACATCGTCATCGTCATCATCACTGATGACGTCACCGGCATCCACATCGTCATCGTCATCATCACTGATGACGTCACCGGCATCCGCATCGTCATCGTCATCATCACTGATGACGTCACCGGCATCCACATCGTCATCGTCATCATCACTGATGACGTCACCGGCATCCACATCGTCATCGTCATCATCACTGATGACGTCACCGGCATCCACATCGTCATCGTCATCATCACTGATGACGTCACCGACATCCGCATTGTCATCGTCATCATCACTGATGACGTCATCAGTGACGTCACTGATGTCGTCACCGGCATCCGCATCGTCATCGTCATCATCACTGATGACGTCATCAGCGACGTCACTGATGACGTCACCGACATTCGCATCGTCATCGTCATCATCACTGGTGAAGTCATCAGTGACGTCACTAATGACGTCATCGGTACCCGCATCGTCATCGTCACTGATGACGTCATCAGTGACGTCAGTGATGACATCATCGGCATTGGGGGTCACGTGACCCCCAAGGTAACGTGACCCCCCCTGGTTAGTTTAACCCCCCCCCCCAGTGCCCTTCTCTCCTCCTCCTCAAGAGCTGCGCTCTAATTCGGCGTTACAGGGAGTTGTAAGCGGCTTTCATTTTTTTCTTCCGGCTTCGGCTCGGATACGGAATCGGCCGAAAATCAGACTCCTCCAGAAGCTCGCTCCTCTTCGAAGGTCAGACGTCATAGCGAAGTCGAGCGGCCATTGGCGGCGTCCGCGTTTCTCCTTCGGGTGATTGACAGGACTCGGTGAGGTTGCAGCGAAAAATTGCTCCAGAAGCGAGGACCACGCGCCACTTATTTCGAAGGCGCGCCACTTTTTCGGTCGCGTTCAGACGGGGAATCTGTTTCCCGAAACCTAGTTTCGCGACAAGATTCGCCAACAAGGTGCATCGTGTGAATAGACCTTTAGAGCGCCCGTCGCGAGAGCGCAGAACCAGTCCAGCGCGAGTGGCCCGACCGGACCGACCACTTCTTCGGGAATCGCGTGTTTTATGTACCATTGGCAGGGATATATGCCGCGGAATTTAGCAATGACATTGCGAAATGAGTCGACGAAATGTTTGCATGTGACAAACAAAAATGTGTTATAAAACGCTAACAGAAAAAAAAGAATATCTGTAGCGTGCATTTTTGCAGAAGAAACAAATCGCCGGTGACCTAGCCAAGGTCAGCTGAAATGTTTTTCTCTAATTTTTTAAACTTTCCAAATCAAAGAACTAATGAACGCTTCAATAGTCTTTCGATTTTGTATATAACAGATTTTCCGGGGAAGTTTTCCTGTATCCGTTAAAAGGTTGGAAAGATCTGCATGCGATAAAATTGCGCTGAGCTTTCCTTCGATTAGTTTTTTACAGATACTTCTTAGAGGTGATCTTTCTTCATTACGGACATCGACGTCAGAATACCATTTAAGCTTATGCGAGGGGTGTCTAAATAGCCACCAAATAAATCGGAGCCCAAATACGTGTCAAGAATAGACAAAATATTGCAAAAAGTGAACTATTTATAGAATATCCGAGAGGCGCACCGGAGCACTGTGAAGAAATCTTAAACTCGCTGATACACTCAACTGCAACCTTTCCCAGTACCAATGTGCCTCAGCCCACACCCCTGCCCCCTTTTCTCTCCAATCTCAGTAAACAATTGGTTAGAAAGAGTCGTACCCTTTCTATTTTTATTAAAAGCATACTTAATGATTTAAAATTCACCAATGCTTCAATCCAATGAGTCGCACAATTTTGTTCTATCTGTGGAGCCGCGGGTACATCACACAGTTTTCGGTGTTTGCTCAAATAGGGTGCGCTCTCGTGTCGTGCGCTCTAACTGGTCATGCGCTCTCGTGTCGTGCGCTCTAGTGTGAAGCGCGCTACTGTCGCAGCGCCCTCGTGTCGCGCGCTCTAAAGGCGCTCTCCCATACGGCAGTGTTCCTTCCTTCTTTATTTTGTCCCTGTACTCGGGCTGTCTCACCTGTGAGTCTCTCTCCATGGCCCAGACTATATTTAACATGCTGCTCGAGCAGCATGCAGCTTTCTGCTTCGGCGTTTTTGTTTAAAAACAGAGATACAAAATAAAAAAAAAAACGCGAAATATTATACATAATCTGCCGATTCATTCAGACCATCAGCAGCGTTGATTGTGTTAGATGTAAATCTATCGCTATGCTCTTGCAATTGTGGCAGTATTTCTTCCTTTTCATATACAAGCTGCGCTTCATCCGTTGCCTGCCCTGTGAACTATGCCTGAAATGTTGGTTGCATTTTCGCCTGCAGCTACAAACTATACCTCGATAAATCCACATATGAAAATATACACTTCCTACAAAAAACGCGCTCAAACAGAATTAAATACAAACGAGCACGCCGACAGCTAACATCGTAATAGCCTCCGCAGGGCGAGCGAGGCAAGACAGGAGAAACTTATATATTCGCCGTGACGTTACCCGTGTTCGCCGTAAGGGGGCGCCACGCAAACTTCTCGTGGCCAATACGGTTACTCTAGCCGGGATAAGTAGTTAGCGCCATCTATAAATACGTGCGCGAAACGCATCCCGCCGCTCGACTCGGGCGTCTGAGTCGCCCCCCACCGTTGACCCTGGCAAGATTCTAGAGCGCAGCTCTTAGGGCGTCCGTTTCCAGGTCTAGCGGTGTCGGCGTCGCCGTCGCCGTCGGCTCAACAGCGCGCGCGTTGCATTATTTATTTATTATTTATTTATCAATACTGTCAGCCTTCTCTCGAGCGCTATTACAGGAGAGGGAGAGACTTATTTGACGTCATAGACCTATACACGAATTCGACTCAAAGCTACATTTACCGAAGAAACTGAATTGGTGTGTAGGTCTCTGATGTACCATAAGGGAACACTGCGCATTCACTTTTTCCCTAAATTTAGCGGCGAAACTGACATCACATGACCTCTACGCTAATTCAGTTTCCCCTCGAAATTTAGCGGGGAATTGAATCGGTGTTGAGCTCTTGTTGCGTTAGTGTTTCCGCTAAATTTTGTGGGGAAACAGACTCTGCGTGTAAGTCATGTGACATCATTTTCTCTGCTAAATTTAGCGTGGAAGCTGAATTGGTGTTGAGGTCAGCTGGCGCCAGTTTCCCAGCTAAACTTAACGGAGAAACTGTAACGTCCTGTCGCGTCACAGGCTTCTTGCTCACGAGATGAGGCTTCACTCAACCCGGAGCAGAGAGCCAAAAAATTTTACATTAAAACAAACACCGCGCGTGTTGCATTATGGGGCTCCCATCTTTCCCTTTTCGTCCTCCCTGGCCTACCCTAAAAAATATATGTAATGGGTGTTTTCATTTAAAATCGGGCAGGCTAAAAGGGTCTAATTTTTAATTTTGACGAAAAAAATATATGTTTTAGGGGCATTTCTCAAATGAAGGAGGGCGCAAACCGCATGTTCCCCGCATTTTGTGTTCTCGAGTTACATAGCCTGGATGCCGCAGTGGCAGAAACTAGTGTTGTTTCCTGCCGTCGCAGGTCACGTGTTTTACAGTTTCTGTTAACGCTACTGTTTTTTTACACCTTTTTAACTTTTTTCCCTCATTTAATAGGTACTATAAACATACCTTGACGTATTCACACATTTCTAATAATTTAATTGTTTTCTAAAAAAAAAATGTCAAACTCGTCACTCCAGTCGCTTTTTGGTCAAATATCACAGGCCATTATTTTGTCTGTACCTAAGGTAAATTTTCTTTCTTTGGCTCTACAGAAAGCCCAAAGCGAGCCCGTTATAGATATAATAATATCATTATGATCTGTTGACTAGCCGCTCCGCTACCTTCACGTAAACGTTTTAAGAAATAACAAATGTTGAAAGTTTGAGGTCGATTTTTTCAAAAACCACATTTTTTAGATTTTTTTAAAGCTTTTTCTACATCCATTAGTCTACTACAAGAAAAATAAATCTAGAAATGTAATAGTTTGGTTGTATGTCCTCTATTTGGGCCGCAATCATGTGAAACGTGTGAACATTTGTTATTTTTCACAACGTTTCCGTTAAGGTAGCGGAGCGGCTACTGGGCAGATCATAATGATATTACTATATCGATACTAGGCACGCTTAAGGCTTTCTATAGAGCCAAAGAAAGAAAATGCACCTTAAGTACAGACAAAGTAATGACCTGTCAAATTTGACCAAAAATCGACCTGAATGACGAGTTTGACATACTTTTTAGAAAATAATCAAATTATTAGAAATATTTGAATACGTCAGGGTATCTTTTAGTACCTATTAAATAAGGGGGAAAAGTTAAATGGGTGTAGGAAAAACACTAGCGCCAGCAGAGGGTGTCAAACACACGACCTGCGACGGCGGGCAAAAACACTAGTTTCTGCCACTGCGGTTTCTACGCTTCGTAAGAAGCTTTACATTAAGTACAGACAAAGTAATGATCTGTCAAATTTGACCAGAAAGCGACCGGAGTTACGAGTTTGACATTTTGTTTTAGAAAACAATCGAATTTCTAAGAATAATTGAATACATCAATGTATCTTTATAATACTTATTAAATGAGGGGGAAAATTTAAAAGGGTGTAGGAAAAACACTAGCGCCAGCAGAGGGTGTCAAACACGCGAACTGCGACGGCAGGCAAATACAGTTGTTTCTGCCACTCCGGCTTCTATGCCTCGTAACTCGAGAGAAAAAAATCTGGGGAACATGCGGTTTGCGCCCACCTTCATTTGAGAAATTAAAAATTAAAAATTAAAAATTAGACCGTTTTAGCCTGCCCGATTTAAGATGAAAACACTTATGTATATATATATATATATATATGGTTTGATTTGAGATATATATATATATCTCAAATCGTGCAGGCAAAAAGGGTCGAATTTTTAATTTCGATGAAAAAAATATATGGTATGGCGCCGTTTTTAAAAACGCAGTCGCCGCAGACCGCAAGTTCGTCGGATTTTTTGTTCGCGACTTATGAATTTTTAAAGAGGCCGCGGCGAAAAGCAGTGTTTTTCACACCCGTCGTGGGTCGGATGTTTCGCTTGATCTCCCGCCGTGGATTTTCAGTCCACATTATATTATCTTTTTTAAAGCACTCTGTGGACACATTTAAAAGGCTCCAATACCATAAAATAATTTTAGGCGTTTTGCTTTTTTTCTGTAAAAATGTCAAAAACGCCCCCTCGGTCAATTGTTGACGAACTTTGACAATTAATTACTGGCGATCTACTTGGGTTACATCAATACTTTTTATGTCCACGGAGAGCCCAAAACACGTTCTTTATATGTATAATAAAATGACTTGGCTGTATAAAATATTCTTTCCGGTACGTTTACGTTAATGTTATGTGAAAACCAAAAAGTACCATTTTTGAAATTGATTTTCTCAAAAAACCCATTTTTTATTTTTTTTATTTTTTGTTAAAATGTAGATGTGATAGTTTTCTACGCGAAAATCAAGTCCAGAAAGTGTATATTTTGTTTGTATGTTTTATATTTAAGCATCAATATCGTACAAAAACGTGTTTTTACGGCACGAAATGGACTTACGAATTGCGCGTCTTCACAAGCTTGGAAATAGTTTTTTTTATTTTTTTTCAACGTTCCCACATAAAAATAATATACAGTATTTCCACCCTGTTATATCTATTGATTATTTAAATTTTATTATAGGCGGCAAGCTACATCGGAGGAGTTCCAAAAAGAGAAAGCAACACTTCTTAACAGACCAGCAGGTGTCGTAAATTTTTAACGTGTAGGAGTCGGCAGACGTCGTATTGATTCGGAGCCGAGCCCTCATTGGCCTGCATGAACGTCCCGCCCTTTCGGAGCCAGCAGATGACCACGACCTTTCGCGCTCGTTGTGTTAGATAAGACGGCCCGTGACGGTAAAGCGAGCAGCGCACCCTGTGTCACGAGGAGTGAAATGGTACGATTGTGTCGTTGACGCGGCGAACAGTGACAGCCACCCAGGAGGAGTCAGTCAGAGTATTGCACAAGGGAAAGCAAAGGAATCGTTGCCTGAAAGGATCAGGACACCACCGCCTTACAATATCGACGGTCAACAACTGTTCTGCCAGCCAAAACAACGCCGCGTGCGCGCTAAAACCGGCGGCGCGGGACAGAAATCCCACAGACGCACACACGAAGATGGGCCGGTTTCGTTAGGGATGTGGGGAAATTTGAAACCAGCCATCTGTGCATGCGTGAAACGATAAACGATACCGCCTGTTTGCCCCACCTTCGAGCGCCCTATCCTTACCTTGAAACGGCCGTGCTCTCTCTCTCTCTCCGGGGAGATCCGATAGCACCGAAAGGTTATCTATTAAACTTGAGGAAGAAAACGAGAAGGGGCTGTTTAAGTTTAATTTTCCCCACCAACCCGCTCATTCTGTACTTATAAAGGGCTATCGTTTTTGGAAACAGCAAAGCCCGGAGACTGACATTAAAACGAGCGTGTTGGTAAATATACTTGTGTTTGTATTTTGCCCGGAGACTAGTTGGGTCGAAGTCAGCCTCCTTGTCAACTATAACCGTTTGTGAAGAGTGGGCTTCTCCCGAGATGAGAAGTCAGCGCCGGCTGACGTGTTCCTTTGAAAAAGGGAAGGGGAAAGAGAAAGTTTGAGTAACTGCAGAAACTACCTCGAAAGCTCCTCTCCCGAGATGAAGCTTCAGGCATAGTCTCGGTTACCTTCTCGCGCATCGCCTGCTCGAATCTATTCTTCACTTTCTTTCGCACAGCCACTGTTCCTCACAGCCGTCGTGGATGTGCGTAATAGAGGGAAAAACAGATTCGATCATCATCTGGACGCCGTCATCCTGCCAGACTTCAGTGTCGTGGGACCGACTCGTGTGTGTTTCTTCGCCCCGCTGAACTTAGTTTCTCGGGTGCGTTTTTGAACGTTTTTTTTTTTTCAATGTTTTCTTACTAACTGTTTGTTAGCACTGTTCAGTTGTTAGGTCTATTTTGTCATGGCGTAGCGGCCTAGGCGGTGATGTAGAGAGCGTGTTCGCACGCATTTGGTGGCGTCCCTTTAAGGAATGCCCGGAGGAGTTGGTTTATGTTCTTGCCACGTGCGGCTGAGTTTTCCCGTCTTTATTAAATTATTGATTTTTTTGTTTGTTTTACCTTTACGTGCCGTCGACTTCTTTGTCTGACTCTCCACCAGGCGTGGACCTATCGCCTTGCCACCACTCGAAACTAAATACTTTATTTTTTTTAAACGCAATTTTCGTTAAGATCGCAGTTGGGCAATTTAATTCCTATTTATTTATTTTTATTTCCTACCCCTCTCACTCTCTGCGTGTTTCGGACCGTTTCTGTGTCACCACTTTTGTGTATTACGGAAGTGAAAGGACATTCCCTGGTGACCTGTGCGATGTGCTGTGAACAAACCCCCAGTGTTTGGTTTCGGAAAGAATTGTATATAACATATCGACGGATGTGGTGACTTTCTTTGTCTTAGTAATATGACAGCTAATAGCTAGTCGTGCTAGTTTACTGTGAAATGTTTATAAATCGAAACAATACAGCGTCTGTGCCTTTTGGTTATTGAAAGTCTACTAGGCCTGCTGATTTGGTTAGATATGTATCTCGTGGTTCCCGCTCTTATCAAAACATACATAAATATTCAATACCACAAAATTCGTTTATAATTGATTACAAAATGCAGAAGAAAATTCAAGAAAACTTCTTCACAATTCATAGAGACGCATGGGTCGCAATGTCTGACTTAGGTCTTGCAAAACAAAGACGTTTTTTTCCAATATTGAGGCCTAAATATAAAACATACAAACAAAATATACACTTTCTAGGGTTGATTTTCGGGTAGACAACTATCATATCTACATTTGAACAAAAAATAAAAAAAATAAAAAATGGGTTTTTTGAGAAAATCGATTTCAAAAATGGTACTTTGTGGTTTTTGCA
This sequence comes from Ixodes scapularis, assembly GCF_016920785.2. Classification (NCBI taxonomy): domain Eukaryota; kingdom Metazoa; phylum Arthropoda; class Arachnida; order Ixodida; family Ixodidae; genus Ixodes; species Ixodes scapularis. Next base: position 98,747 of record NW_024609932.1, read on the forward strand.
TAATATTAACGTAAACGTACCGCAAAGGTTATTTTATACAGCCGAGTCATTTTATAATAAATATAAAGAGCGTGTTTTGGGCTCTCCGTGGACATAAAAAAAATCGGTGTAACCCAAGTAGATCGCCAGTAATTAATTGTCAAAGTTCGTCAACAATTGACCGAGGAGGCGTTTTTGACATTTTTACAGAAAAAAAGCAAAACGCCTAAAATTATTTCATGGTATTGGAGCCTTTTAAATGTGCCCACAGAGTGCTTTAAAAAATATAATATAATGTGGACTAAAAATCCATGGCGGGAGATCAAGCGAAACATCCGACCCACGGCGAGTGTGAAAAACACTGCTTTTCGCCGCGGCCTCTTTAAAAATTCATAAGTCGAGAACAAAAAATCCGACAAACTTGCGGTTTGTGGTGACTGCGGTTTTAGAAACGGCGCCATAACATATATTTTTTTCATCGAAATTAAAAATTCGACCCTCTTTGCCTGCACGTTTTGAGATGAAACCACCCATATATATATATATATATATATATATAGGGTGTTTTACTAAAGGTGGACAAATTATATACTGCGAAAACTACGCGTCGCAACAAAAAAAGGCTTGTGTCGTTTTAAGGTGTAATCAACAAATTCCAGAACGATAGAAGTCACGGGCAGAATATTACGGCTTTCTGAAAAACCGCACAAATTCGGCGCGTTTTTAAGTTTCCGTTTCTATCGGAGCGCATCTTGGCCCCGACCAACGTTACTTTCGCCCCGACCGAGGAGGTTATATTTAGGACTTCTGGAGTGGCGGTGGCGCTACGGAGCTGCTTCCAAAAACGGCGACAGCCGCCATCTCACTAAAGGTAGAAAGAGGATCGGCTTTCTACCTTTTGAGCTGCTTTTGAGCCCTCTAAAACAAATTAAAAAAAGTCAGTTTTGTTTTTATTTCAATATGCATCTCCAAAAGCAACGGCGCACTGCTACTGCCGCTTCGAGCGCCGTTTCGTTTCACCTTTAGTAAGATGGCCGCCGACCGGGAAAACTCGCTTCCCACGGTCGCATGGGAGAGTGCGGGAGACCGCCACTCGGGTAGCTAAACTCGTGGAGCGCAACTTTGTGCCCGAAGTTTGCGGAACGCGCTAATTGGACTCTCGCGACGCTGACGTCACGCCGAGCGAGGTGTCAATCATTCGAAGGCTCATTTCTTTGAGAGAGGCAGAATGTTGCAAAGTTCATCGAGGCGCGCGTGCAGCGCGTGAGGGGAGCGAGGAGCCCGCTGATTGAACGGCCTCGCCGATGACGTAGCGACCATTTGTTCCTACATCCCTACGCCAAGCTAAAATTAATGCTTTCCAGATTGTCCCTAGGCGACCGGCTGACGCTCCAAATCCCTCCAAAGTTTCTGTTAAAAAGAAACCTCGTTTGTCGAAGTTGTCACTGACGTCAAAGTGACGTTTCCAAACTTTGCGAGAGCCGCGGTTTGAGCTCGAGATGTTCGCTTCGGATCGAGGCGAAGTTAAACTTTGTCAGCATGGCAGTGCCGTACGCTGCGGCCGAGCTTATCTTCCGCCACCGTCGGCGTCGCTACCGAGACCACCGGGGACGCCTTTCAACTCCCCAACGACGACTTTCGACGACAGTACCTGCTATCGAAAGCCGTTGTGCGTTGACTCTGCGACGAGCTTCGTTCGGCGCCCGAACTTTGAGGCGGCGGACAATCGTGTCTATGATGGCCGTGGAACAACAAGTTCTCTGCGCGCTCCGGTTCTTCGCAACCGGTAGTTTTCAAGGCATGGTGGTGACTGACGAGCACCTGTCAGTCTCCTACATGACTGTAAGCCGGGCTGTCAGAGTTTTTGCGGCTGCCATCGTTTTTTTGTTTGTTTGTTTGTTTTTCTGTAATATCCGAAGAGGTACTAATAAGCTGGTATACAATTCAGAATGTTGGGAAACAAACAAGAACCGGGGTGATTCTTGGGTATACGGTCAAGTCTCCCGGCATCCGGCAGAATTCTTTCCCCGAAATTCTACTGGCCGTCGTCACTCATTGGCGGTCAAATCGGTTCATCGAACGACGTGTCATCTACAGATCGTTTCATGGGCACGCGATGTAATCACATGAAAGAGATTTTCTTCCGTTAGAGGTATATACACGTTAAACATTTTCACACCTTTATACATGTAAGTAAGGTGTCCCATAACTAATACCCTAATAAGTGTAGCGATGGACCTTATGAAAGAAACGTAAACCTCACACCTTTAAAAATGTGTGATTTTGTAAACACGTTTCTTAAAACGTGTGATAATGCACTACACCTTTTTATAAAGATATAAAACTACAATACCCCTTCTCGCCAGGCTATACATTTAAGTGGGGTGTCCAATAACTAACACCCTAATAAGTGTAGCAATAGACCTTATAAAAAATGTAAACCTCACACCTTTAAAAATTTGTGATTTTTTAAACACGTTTTTTAAAACGTGATAATGCACTACACATTTTTATAAATATTGCCGCGGGCTGTGCCGGGAAATCAACGCTCGGTCACGGAGTTCTAGAACGTTCTCGTTTATTCTTGTTCCGGGCGAAACTTCCATCCTTTATTCCTGCTTTCTTGTTCTAGAAAGTGTGTTCATTCTCGCCCCGAGCGCGCTACACTCGAACCTTCTCCGCCGAATCTTCGAGATAGTGACTCACTCTTGATAAGAGGCCGCCCGCGACCTTGCCGAATCAGTTTTCGCCCTGCGTTCGACTCTGTTGACACGCCGACTTCGACGCCCGCGACGCTCTGCTTTCTTCTGCTTTCTTCTGTTTCCTTCTTTATTTTTGGCACAAGTTCGCCACATTAAACGTTTATTTATTTCTGTTTATTTCTTGTTTATTAGTCACCACCCGTGACAATATGTAAAACTACAATACCCCTTCTCGTCAGGCACGTGGCCAGGGGGGGGGGGGGGGGGGGGGCATAAGGCCCGTTCCCTTCCCCCCGAAATCTTCCATTTTGCTTGGGCCTCATCTCGCCCCCCCCCCCCCCCCCCCCCCTTTTTAAACAAAATTCTGGCTACGTGCCTGCTTCTAGACAAGGCGTAATTACCACAGTACATTTCTTTTTTGGGGTGTACACAGTGGCCCGGGACCCAATACAGTCAAACCCATTTATAGCGAAGGAAACGCTACGATCAGTTCGATATAGCAAGTAGTTCCGATATAACAAAAACATTCACAACGAACTTCCACGATGAGTTCTTTGTAAGGCGAAAGCTTCTCTTTCTCTCTCATCTCCTCACTCCCGCCTTAGAACGCGCTATATATATAGTTTTTTTTTTTTTTTTTGCATGCGTGCAGAGTTTTTTTTTTTTAATTTATCTGCCTTTTTGAATCACTTCTCTTCGTGGGCAAACGCTTTGGGATGAAATTGTTTTTTCTGCGCGTGCGTGCGGAGTGTTTTTTTTTTCTAACTTTCTTCCTTTCTGAATTGTTTCTCTTCGCCCAATTTCGTTCGCAACTTGCGCTTTCATGATATTTTTTCTTTCCTACTTCTTTTTTGGGGGAAGGGACACGCTAGAAGACGATTTTTTGCGCGTTTTTGGAAGCCTTCCCAGGGGGAAAAAGTTCGATATAGCCGATGTGTTGGTCGATATGGAACATACTTCTTACATGCATTTTTATTTAAATTTTTCGTTAGTTCGATATCGACAATAAATCGCTGTACATGGGTTCGTTCTAAACGGGTTTCACTGTAATATGACTGAACAAATAAATTACACAAACGAGTCTCCGAAACAGCACGTTGCTTCTTGGCGAGTGCCGAGGCAATTTCGGCCGAAAACCAGCTTCAATATAGGCCGGATGTACGATTTTCCGCCTCGTCCCGACCTCTGGCAGGTATGGGTGCACCGATGCAAATAAACGATTTATGTCTAATAGTACTGGCACCACTGATTTCTTAGGAGGCTAGATCGCGGATAGAGGCCTGTATTGCAGGGGTCGAGCGGCACCACCGGCAGTCGTCGCTTGACACGATCTTATGCAGGCTATAAGAGAAACGGGAAAACTCAATTTTATTTGGTTGTTCTCTACTATGAAACTTCTATCAGTGTTTCCGCAAATAACAGTTAATATAATCGGCAAGAATATTAAACGCGTTACAATACCAATCTTGTTTAACTAAATGTTGTGTGGTTGAAAGTCGAGAGCGACTTTCTGGGGCGTTAACTGTGATGTGTTTAATTAGACAAGGGCTACCGAGGGTTATTGAGGAGTCATACGTGATTTTGGAGTCATCAAAGCTCAGCAAACGATAAGTTAGAAGGCCTTTACTGTGGACATTCGCATCGTTCTAACCGCTTGGACATAGTGCTTCATGGTGACAGCTTTTTCTTTGAACTGCTGAGAGGGCTTCCGTGTGACAAACTGAAACTCGGAGCGTGCCGTTCAGTCGCTGAACGTGCCATTTATTTAGCAACCGAAGCAAGCGACGTCGGAAAAGTCAATGGTGCTCCGGCCGATTTTCGTTTTAATCGATGTTCAAACGCTTGACGAATGTCGATTTGATCTCCAAACACCCGATATAATCATCGCAGCACGTCATAAAATGCTCGCCCTCGAGCACCGCGTACAAGCTTCCAATTTTTGCGAGTTTCTCCCTTAAGGTCCGTTCACACTCTTGCGACTTCTTAAACCTGGGTTCCTTAAAACTTCTTAAACCAGAGAACACACTGGCGCCATCTATTGGGATGCAGTGTAAACTCGGCGTTTCGGCATATTTTTTTTTTTATTTCTCGCGCATTATCCTTTCTTTCTTGGCTCGAAAAACTTTTGTCAATGTTATAAACGAGCCTTTCTATGGGTATTACGCACATTTGACCTCGGAAATCCCGCAAAACCTTCGCTCTTGTGAAATGCAGTTCCAGGGTCACCGCATAGATGTCGCCACAATGCCAGTGTGTTCCCTCATTCTAAAAAAATTTAAGAAGTTTTAAGAGATCTCGTCTCTCTCAGTCGTACTCGGTCGCAAGAGTGTGAACGGGCCTTTAGACATGCGTGTATTGATTGCCTCATGGTGTAATAGGCCAATACATCACGGACGAAAACGAAGGGAAAACTAGACAGGACGCGGCGTATTGCCTGTCGTCAAGCAATGGCCGCCGGTGAGGCCAGTGACGGGCTACCGATTAGCGATCCAGAATTGCACTCTGAGAGTTCTAATGCATTAAAACCGCGAAGTGCTGCACGGAGAACAGGCCCCGAACGAACTTGCCGAATGCACCGAGTGCAGACTGATGCTGTCGCCATAGATGTTGTAGAAAAGTACCGACCTCAAACCAAAACTAGCGCCTTTTTGTTCGACGTGATGGGTGGGAATGCGAGAGTGCAGTCGCTGCCATCGTTTATCTATAAACGTTGGTTGCCTGCAACGTGGAACTTACATTTGCGATGACTTCCAATTAAGCAACTTGGCTGTCAGAGATATCTACAGACGGCGTAAGTTTCCGAAACCAGCGGAATGCAAAACAGCATACACTTGAGAAAACTGATGGCACTGTACGCGCAAGAGCTTGCTTCGTTTTAAGCATAGTATTATTGGTGAACCACTGAAAGGATACGGCTTAAATCTAGTTCTTTGAAACATCTAGCCATACGTTTTGTAAGACTTTTTATTTCCCTGGTGAGGGCATTGAGAACCGAGATCTTTCTCAAAACAAAATATGGCGGGGCAAGATAGCTGCCGTTCAAAAATGACTTCGCTTGAGTCTAGGGCAACGTCTCCATGTTTAGCCTTCCCGGACGCTGAGTGAATGCGTCACAGGTTTCTACTGTGGGAGTTTGTCGAAAAATGTTCCACTTTTCACCCATACACAAATGATGCTAGATCTCGCGGCCTCTGTGGTTGTCCTGGGCCTTTCATTACACACTGGTAGGTTTCAGCGTCTGTACGGCTACAGAAGACTCAAATTTTGCAAATAAAACACGGGCCGTCGATTCTTCCCTTTGTGAAATATCAGACGCTAACAATTCAAGCTCGTGTTTGAGTTTGTGGCCCGCGGAACGCGATTTCAAGCAGAAAACCAACATTTTTTTTTTTTTTTTTCAGTTCCGCTCTGCGAATGCCGCATCGCAGCAGACGAACTCTCGTCGTCTGCTCTCGCTCCTCGCCTGGGCGAGGCATGACGGGATTGTCGGCGCTAGAGAGCTCAAAGACAACGTACTGCGAGCGGCGTGAACGCTCGCCTCTCCGCGCTGTCTCGTGCTCTCGTGCACCGCCTAGGGATCGCGGGGGATTTTTCGTCAAAAGTTGCGAAGTTGAGCGCGCGCAGGGAGGAGGAAACTTTGCGGCGTTCTTTTGGTCACTCCCCCCGCTACGTCAAAAAGCGAAGAATGTTTTGCTCCACGAGTTTAGCTACCCAGAAGTCTTAATATAACCTCCTTGGCCCCGACGGTACCGCGCCCCGTCGGGAAATAATACAACCAACCTCTGCTGCGCTCTCCTCGCGCAACGCATCAGAGGTTGGTGGCACTATTTCCCCGCGGGGCGCGGTACCGTCGGGCCAAGACGAGCTCCGCTTGAAAAGCGAAACTTAAAAACCCGTCTAAGTTGTGCGGTTTTTCAGAAAGCCGTAAAATACAGCGCGTGCCTGCTATCGTTCTGCAATTTGTTGATGTAGTGTTTTTCGATGATGCTGAGCAATTTTCTAATTAAAATCGGGCCCTTAAAGACAATATTAAAAAGCTAATTACCCAAAATCACACGCACGCACACACAGACACACATACACACACACACACACACACACACACACACACATACACACACACGCATATATATATATATATATATATATATGGGTGATTTCATCTCACTGGGGAAATTCCTATAACAAAAGAAGAAGAAAACGGCAAATTCGTAGAATATTTTGCGCTCAAGTTATAGACCGGTGAAGCGGCCAAGGTGGAGACTGACGTTTTTCCAGCTTATCGGGGGTGCCATCTTCCACACCACCCCTTTCCCCCACTTTTTATGCTACATCAATACAACGTTTTGGGAACACTGTCGAGACATGCTTTTTAATGCTACTTAAGCGTCTAGTTCATAAGACACTTTATTTTTTATTTTTTTTAATTGTCAAACCGCCTCTCTGAAAACATATTTGGCGAAGTTCAGCGCGCTGTGCTGTGTGACCTAATCAACATATTTTATGATATTTACATCACCGTAAAGCTCCAATTAAGCTACTTCGTTTGAGTATAATTTGAATATTTTGCTCTGAATATATAATGCGTGACATGTGCCTGAAAAACGAATATTTCGAAAAATAAGCAAGTTTGAATTAAATTTTCTAGAAAACCCCACCTTTTAATTTTTTTTATTTTTTTATTCACAGTTCGTTAATATAGCAGTCCATCAAAAACTACGAACAGAAATTGTAATATATTGTTTGCATGGCGGCAATTAAGAGTCGAATCTCGTGCTATGTGCGTTTTGAACGGGACTTCGCACAGGCGCTCTGCTGAGCAGAATTTTCGCCTAGGTAAGGTTTTCTGTTTATCGTTAGCAGTTACCTCAATACCCAACCATAAATATTAATAATAATTGTAGTAGTGTACTTATAAAAAGTTACTTAGAAGTCCGTATCCACAAGTGCGGGCACAGCACTTACTTGCTCCCAATACGGGTGAATTGAGATCGTTAGAGAATTCCCCTGGGGCCTTTTGCTTTCCGCTTTGAGTTTGAAATACCGAACTTGATATGTAATTGTCATATTTTTTTATGTCAAACAGAAATGCAGTCACATACTTATGTAGGATTTAGTATCTGACGCTTAGGAAGTACGGTTTATTTTATACACATACGGACTCTTTCGTAAAATAACGAGAATTTCGTAGCGTGTAAGGCTTCAAATTTGTTAGTCATAAGTTTACATTTCATTTCATTTTTCAGTGATTCATGCCGAGTTACTTAGACTTTTTCCTCTTTAATTAAGTTTTCCGAGAGTTTAGATGTTACGTATCTTCTTCGTCAATATATAGGGCGAAGCTCACACAACTTGCAAATCACGCCAGTGCCAAGTAAATAAATATTGTAAGGATAAATATTGTTGCTTCACTGGCTCTTAAGCTCAGATAGTGAGGTAAGTACTAACATTAAATAGAAAATCTTACATAGGTCGAAATTCTGCTCAGTTGAGCGTCTATGCGAAGTCCCGCTCAAACCTCTCAGAGTACGAAATTTGAGTCGTAATAGCGTCCATACAAACAATATATTAAAATTTCTGTTGGTAGTTCCTGACAGACAAATATATTACCTAACAGTATATAAAAAAATAAAAGAAATGAAAGTTGGGTTTATATAAAGAATCGACTTCAAACTTGCAAGTCTTTCTAAATTTTGGTTTTTGAGCCAAATGTTTCCCGTTATATGTTTAGCCCGAAAAATTGCAATTCTTTCAAGAAAACAAGAAAAGGAGCTTAATTGGGGCTTTACGGTGATGTAAAGTTCATAAAAAATATATTGATTAGGTCACACAGCACAGCTTGCTGAACTTCGCCAAATATTGCTGCAGAAGGGCGGTTTTACAAGTAAAATAAAAACATTAAACATATTATGACCTAGTCACTTTATTACCATAACTCGCGCCGTTTGCTTCTTCTTTTATTAGAGAAATTTACAGGTAGTTACAAAAACTTTCACAGGCGTTAATTATAAGTTAGTGTATCTTTCTGAGTCACATGTATAGGCGACAAGTGAACAAAAACCAAAATGTTAGCTTCTATAGCCGCCATACAAACGAATTATTACATTTTTTGTTTATTATACTTTATGAATCACTGCAACAGGTAGCTACAGAAAAACAATTAGATAAAAGAAAAGGTAGGCTTCTTTTTGCAAATCGCCCTCGAATTCGCGAAATGTTTGAACTAGTCCTTGCTTCACGAAAGATACTGTCCTTTCTCTTTGGCACACAACATCGAATCTGTTATCACTAGAAGGAGTATACTCTAATCTTTTTAAAAATACGAAATAGGTTAGGACACCTCATATAGGTCACAAGGAAGAGCTGTTAAACTTTCACAAATATTGACCTAAAATGTCATATTGACAAATTTTCTAAAATAAATTTCCTATAGATAATCGCGTTACAATTATTTATCAGAGGATAAGTGTGTTACAGGTTTCTATTAAAAAAATAATAGGCGCAAGTTTTTAATTGGTGTATTTTAGCGAGTAAATTGATGTATTGACAAAACAGTCAAACAAAATCAAAATTCAAGATGTTATAGCTGGGATACAAACGAAATATTATATTTTATATTTATATTACATTATAAAGCACTGAAATAGCTAGCCAGAGGAAAAAAAACAGCCAAATAAAAGGTAGTTTTTATTTTAGAAAATCGACCTCCAGTTTGCCAATATTTTGAAATGGTCTTGTTTACGAGAATACACTGCGTTTTTTTTTTCTTTTATACACAACGCTAAATTTGTTATCAACATATACTCTTAGGTTTTTGAAAATACAAAATATGTTGTGATATCTCAAATAGGTCACACGGAAGAATCGATTAAACTTTGACAAATATTGTCACAAAGACAGACTGACAATATTCAAAACAAAAGTTAAGATAAATAATCAGAATAAAATGATTGACCATAAATAATCCCTATTCTGAGAGTGGCCCTAAAAAGTTAGAATGCAATTCCAGAAAAGTGGAAAGTAGAAGGAGTGAAGCATAACAGCTCCGATAGGCGAGGGAAAGGTGAGTTTGCACCTCGGCTCCTTAAAATGTCCATAAATTAGAGAAAAAAAAAATCGTCCGAACTTGCAGCCTGCACTCCCTGTAACAGAAGGGTTTTTCCCAAAACATGTATTTTATTAATCAAAATTAAAATTTCGACCCTAAATCCGTGCCTCAGTTGAGATGAAACCACCCTTGTATAGTTCTCTCTCATATTCTCTACCAGACTGTATCACAAAATCAACGTAGCTCGTAACGCGCCGTAACGTGTCATACTAGGACGTCTATAAGGCCAGGCACGAAGGTGCACATTTCTTTGAAGGGGACCCCGCGATAGCAACCATCGATTTGCAAAACAGAGGGTACACAATCTCGTAACGACTGCTCTTTTGTCTCTTCAAATAGTCACTACATCTCGTTGTTTTGCTGCAGTCCGGTGGTTCAAATTTCACTTTTGACGTACTTTGCCTGTATTTAACAAATACAAATATAAATGTAAAATGTAAAATACAAACGTATTTTGCTTACACAGGCATATATATATAAGCAGAAACTAATGCTAAAAGCTGTATACCGTGCCACTTTTTGCACTTCTGTATGCTGAAAGGGGTAGGGACCTAGTCAGGCAGAAATGCCTTTTGCCATTACCCCCCTACCAAGTCATTTGATGCGATAAGATATTATAATATTATTAATACGTTTATTCAAAAAAAGTTTTAGACGGCAGATTTTAGCTATTATGCTACTCACAATCTTTACCCGTCCTTAGTTGCAATCTTAATTTGGGCCGTAAACCCGAAGGAATACGGCTACAAAATAATTTCTTAATTAATCACGAAGTTGTACACAGTAATGAGGTGTGCCAGCTAACTCAGTAATGTTTTTCTTCTCGTTTCAATTTCAAAGGTGGACTCCCCGCCGGCGGCAAGATCACCGAATGAACTGTCATGGCACGAAATGCTAATTACTAGAGTTATGTTTTTCTTAACTCTGCTTGCCTTAACTTTAATCATCATGGTACTTATCTTCAGACTCCATCAATCACGCTCAGTCTCGCACTCTGATGCATGTGACACCGAAGACTGCCTCGATTATGCCTACAGAATCAACCAGATGCTAAATCGCAACTTGAATCCTTGCAAGAACTTCAGCGCTTTTGTCTGTTCGTCCTGGACAGAAAATAATCAGAACATCGCCGCAGGAAGCGTAACAGATGGCGTCATCCGAAAATGGTTGAAAGAAATCATCAGCGCACTGCAAAGCGATAACTTCAACGCATCAGTCATGGAGGCCGGCAAGAAGGCAAAAGCGGAATTCGTATCGTGCATGAATAGGACACACGAGGACCAAAGGGAGGTGCTGTCATCTTTGCGGAACTTTATGACTCAGAGAGGGCTGTCCTGGCCCGACAAATCACCGGCGAACATCAGCGCTCTTCACGTGCTTATCGACCTCGATGTCAACTGGCTCGTTCCCTTTTGGTTCAGGGTTCATATCTTGCCGACATATGATTCCCGTCCCAGGGCTATACAAATCAGTCCGTCGGCGCTTACGCACATTTGGCACCTGCAACATCGAAGTGTGGCCGATTACAGCGTGACAGCCTACACCATCTACTGGACCTTCGTGTTCAGCCTGCTTGCGCCAGAAAAGGATGCCTCACTTTACGCATTTCAAGCCAAGCACGATTTCCAACTGCAGGAGCAGGTTGTGAGCGAGCTCCAAAGAGAACCGATAACATGGGAGCCTTACGTGACGTCCATTAAAGCTTTGCCGAGATATCAAGACTGGCTGACAGGATTAAGAAAGGTGTTTGAAACCGCTGTTCCACTGCAGGCGGACGTAACGGTCTACATCACCGATAAAAGATACTTTGACAGAATGAGCGGAATTTTGGAACGCTTCAGTAACGATCAGTTAATAGCCCACATAAGCTGGTGGTTCGCTCAGTTCGGTGGCATCATTGCAATATCGGAAGCGCTGGTGGGCTTCTATGGGAGCCGAGCCGAGGCGGCCCAGAAGAGAGTTGACTTGTGCGCGAGAGGTGTGGAGTCTGTGTACTACCCCCTTTTAACGAGCACCTTCGCCAGGAAGTATATTGGAGGAGAAACGACGAGAAGCGTGAACAATCTGCTCGGAAAAATAGAGGAAGCATCCATTGCCAGGGTTTCGTCTTCGAAGTGGATAGAGGAGAACGTGCGAAAAAAGATCATATTAAAAATAAAAAATGTGGTTACAGAAGTGTGGCTCGAAAAAGGTTTAAGTTCGGAGAGCGTCACGGAAATGTACAAGGAATTTCCGAACAAGGCAAATTCATTTCTCGATTTTTGGATCAAAACCCGTATCGCAATGCGACGTTACCTTTCAAGAACAAGGTATCGGCTATCTTCTTTCTCAAAACTGGACAGTCACCGCTTATTTGAGTATAATTATTACCTGAACTCCATCTTGATGCATTCGACAATCTTAACACCGGCAATGTACTACTTGAAAGGCACAAAATCAATGTTATACGGAGGGCTTGGATTTTGGTACTCGGACTTGCTCGTCCGTTCTTTTGACCCGCACGGTGTTTGCATCGACGTACACAATATGTTCGCCAACGCGTCGAAGTCGTCCCACACGGAACGGACCTACGTTGAAAAGGCGTTCTGCGGGTCTTTAAGAAAAAGCAAGGCCTGTCCTCCTCCTGATATCAAGAACAGCGTCTTTCCACACTTACCTGCTCTGGATATTACATATGCGGCTTATGAGAAAGCCGTCGCAGTGCAGAAAGACTTTCGTCTGAAACTTCTGGAGCAGTACAGCCCGGAACAGGTTTTTTTTATTACTGTCTGCCACAACACATGCCAAACCGATATTCAGGAACGCTGTAATCAATTTATGAAAAACTTTCAGCCGTTCGCGGACGCCTTCAACTGTCCTTTAGGGTCTGAGATGAACCCAGCAAAGAAATGTGATTTTTTCTGAAGCCCAAGCGACACCTATGGATGTTAGGACGAACTTGTTTTTACCCTACGGTGAATCCACGACACAACGAGGAGATTTCAGAAATTTGGAAGCAGTATAGACGCTTTCTATGCTCCATTTTTCTAAAATGTTCGCACTATATTGTTTTGTCACATTTTATAAAATAAACACGAAATATACTAGATGTTTAAATATTTATTAAGGAGAAAAGAAAAAAAAAGCGAATACCTCCAGGTGACATTTACTGCGCTGACATTGAATTTGTGCATAACTGTACGCGTGCAAAAACATGCAATATAATTATAATGCAATTAGATGCAAATTTTCAAGCGAGCTGGACAAGAATGTCGAAAATAATGCCTGGAGAAAGGGGAACAGGAGGGACAATGGACAAACACAAATCTCGAAACACAGCTAGGTGACTGGTGCGCGACCGAAGAAATCCGCCTGGTCCGGGTATCGAACCCGGGACTTCTCTATTGCAGAAGGAGCGCTCTACCAACTGAGCTAACCTGTTGTTTTTTCTTTGTTTTTTTATTACCGGCTTGGCAGAAAAACATACAGTACTGGACACGAGTTAACGATTAAAAGCGTCCGGCAAGCACTGTCCGGCGCGATTAGGTTAAAAATCCCCCAGTGCGACCAATCCGTCCAGAGGTGGCAGTCAGTCAGGCTGCTCGCTCTGCGCTCTCTACACTTCCCGTAGGCGAACGATACTGTCAACACAGTAGTCTCGAACTGGGCGAGCGTCGAACTGGGCAGCATGGCGAACGGCTATCCTCGATTTCTACATAATATACAGGGCCAAGATCATTATCGTGTCATAGGGCACGCCGCCGTCCCGTTCGATACAAAGAAACCGGGTGCCATACGCCGACACTGTGAGGCTCTTTTTAAAGTACTCTGCATGATATCCCAGTGAAACACTGCGTCCGAGCTTTCGAGGAAAATATGTTCCACAGTTTCGGGCTACCTGCACAAAAAACAATGGAGCGACCAGGGCACCAATATACCCCTTTCTTGAAGCCAGGGCTTCACGGGTAGCGCCCCACTATGAAGTTGGAAAAAGAAGGATTTCACTGCTGGATGCACAAACATCTTTTTAACCCTTTTGAGCACAACTTGGCCGTGGCCCTCACTGTAGATGGAATGGTACAAGAAACACTATCGACAAGATCTTTATACAAGCGCTTCTTTGTGACCTTGCTTAAGTACTCAAGCGAGAAGCGCACCTTCAGAAACTGAAAAGACCTAATAACTTCGAACAAAAAACCTCGCGCCCTCTGGCCCCTAATGTTGCTCGCTGAGACAACTTCAGTCAACGTATCACACAATCTAACTTGTAACATAGTCCGCCAAACATCATCTCTCTGGTCTCGTAGAAAAAGAAATCGAGATGCCATCTGCCTAAGAAACAAGTGAACCAAACCCAGCCCCCCACTCTTCACGGAGCGAAACAAGTTTGTGCGACAGGTTCGCTCCCATCCCGAACCCCACACGAAAACCGCGAATACTCTATGCAACTTTTGAGTATTGGCCCGAGACATCCACAGTGCCGGAAGAACATACCACACTTTAGCCACAAGGAACATGTTACACACAATAGAACGAGCAAATAGTGAGAGATTCAAGCCTCCCCATTTAAGTGTTTCAGCGCGAACCTGCTCAACTTCTTCTCTCCAATACTCAGCGGTATCTTTGTAATGCTGAAAAGGCACTCCAAGGTACTTAAGCGGCGAACAAGTCCAGTGCATTCTTTCTAACTCATTCGGTGTGCTACACCAACTTCCATGCCAGAAGCCCACATATTTGTCCCAATTAGTGAGACTCCCGCAAAATTTACAAAAATCAAAGACATCCTTAACCGCCTCATTTATGCTTTCCTTATCGTCGCAGAAAATTGCGATATCATCAACGTAAAAAAGGATCTTCGCTGTTCAACAACCTAAAATTGCGGAGTTTTTCGTTGAATAAAAGCTTTAAACAAAAGGGTTAAAGTTAAAAAGCGAACAAGGCTGATAAATGACACCCTTGTCTGACAGAGGAGAGAACTTGAAAACTTTCACTAACGCGCTTATTTACATATAATGGTCGCGAAACACTCAGCGTAAGACCTTTTAACTGCTTCTAAGAGTACACAGCGAACGTTTTACATGTTCTAAAATACAAAAAAAGAACATCGTGTGCTACCTTATCAAAATCCTTTTGAAAGCCAAGCTGCATCATAGCCACGCGTCTTTCAAATACATCGCAACATTCTGAGATCCGTCTTGCAATGTGTATGATGGTGACAATCGTTATCCCCTTAATGCCACATGTTTGATGAGTCCCAACGCTGGAGGTTTTTACGCCTTGCAGTCTTCTCGCTAAAACTTTTTATAAAGATTTTATAATCCACATTTGTAAGGCTAATTGGCCGATACGACTTAACTGATACCAGTTCCGCGGAGTCATCAGTCTTTGGAATTAATACTGTTTGCGTTTTGTGAAAAGAGGGGGGCAATAATTTTCTTCCGTATGCTTCCATCATCACGTGGTGCAGGGCTTCGGCCACATCGGCTTTGAAAGCTTTGTAGAAAGCTGCACCTAAGCCATCAGGACCAGGCGATTTCCCCGAACCTAGCCCGTCAATTGCCCTTTTTATTTCCCTCACACTGATCGGTGCTTCCAGGCGATTTTTAAAGTCGTCGTCTAACTTTGGCATGAGCTTTAAAAAAACGTTATCGAATCCCCAGTGTCTTTGTCTCCGACGTCCCACGAGGTCCCGATAGTAGCCTACGAAAGCACGCTTGATTATCTTTCGGTCCCGAGTAACCGTGGTCCCGTACTGTATCTCGTCTATTTCGTTTTGCATCACATATCTCTTTTCCTCTTTAAGCGAGCGCTTAGTCGGCGTTTCTCTCAAAAAGAGGCATTCAGCGCGGGCCCTATCGCAGCCCCTCTGTATCTTGCGATATCGATAAGCTCTAATTTACTCTTTACTTCTTTTATTTCTTTAATAAACGCTCCGGGTCGCGCACTTTCTATGCTTACAAAACAATCCAGCTGACACTGTAGTTCCATCTCCTTTTCTTTTTCTAGACGGCGTAAAATACATAATCTTTCAATCGCGTTGATTTTAACTTCATCGTTAAAATTCTCCCATAGATCGACAAATGTTCTCGATTCGACAGAAAGCAGGTTTCTAACACTCTTCTTTACTCCGTCAACGATAGTTTCATCTTTCAGCAACTTCTCAGTGAATTTCCACAGTTCCCAGTTGAACCGCGATTTTGTTTCTTTTCTTGCAATAGTGAAAGCAACTAAACTGTGGTCGCTAAAAGATACGCGCTTGACCTCGTAGTTCTCACACAGAGGAACCATGCCCGCTGAAACATACGCTCTATCTAATCGCGCGTGACTCTCTCTTTTGAAAATGCGTGAATTGGGGAAGAAAAGATCTAGACAAAAAACAGCCGACGCCTTCCAGGCCACACTTTTGCACTAGGGAATTCGATAAAAGAGCACTCTGATCCCGCACAGGCAAATTGCGTACTCCATCTTTTGTGGCGCATAAAAAGTTAAAATCCCCCAACAATGTAAGATTTTTGTCAGAATGTAGGTAAAAAGCAACGCGCTAAAAAAAAAAAAAATAATTCGATCACCCTTCCCATTTTGCGCGTACACACAGACTACCAGCCACTGGTAGCCAGACAATGAAAAGTCACAAACAATTAAACGTCCAGTATTGCAAACAGCTACGGTTTCTACTACAGTGCCTAAAAAATTACGGAAAAAAAAAGCGCAACCCCCAGATGATCCAACTGCGTGACATTCACATACACTGTAGCGAGGTTTGAGAGGTTCCACCATGCCTTCCCTTGGCTCTTGGCTATCCACTTTTGTTTCTTGAAGAGTAACTACATCCCGGTCGTCTTCCAGGAGAAGGCGACTGAGTTGATACTGTCGGCGCCTTGGTGAGAGACCTCCCACGTTCAGCGTGGCTACACGAAGAGCTGTCTTGGCTTCGCTGCAAAGACGATGTACTAATAAACCGGGTTCCTCGCCGGCAGCCAGGATATCCAAAAGAACCCACCGACCGCGTCTGCAAGGTCCTCGACGAACAAACCCCGGGCTCACGTCCTCTCGTATACCGCCCGTCGCCAGCTCAAAAAGAGTTGCCGAACGGAGCCCGGGTCATGACACTTAAGGTGGTGATGTCGCCGTTGGGCGTCGCTCTGTCGGAATGCTTGGTTTGGGCTTGCCGCTCATTGGTCGCACCGAAGCCGCTTTTGGAGGCGGCTCCTCGGGGGAAGCCGCGCTGGTGATCAGTCCTTTGACAACGCCTCCCTCGCGAGTCCCCTTGGCGACTGCGCCGCTGGATCTTGCCTCGTCAACGCTCCAGTCCTCCGGCTCCTTGTTGGGAGTCGCCACAGGCACTCAGCTGTGGGTCATGGAAACGTCTTCCGCTGCAGACACTTCATCTGCAGCCTGTGCTTCGGGTAGCGGGCGGTTCTTGACGACGCTCCGGATGCCATTCCTCTCCTCGGCGCTGTGCGGGAACAATGCCTCTGGCAGTGGCGGTCCCCCTGCTCCGTCGGCAGCGTCTTCAGACTCGGTCGCGTCCATCAGGTGCTCGGACGCGTCCTCATTCTCCACGGTCTCGTAACGGTCACGTAAGTCTTGACGCACTGGCTTTCCTGTGGCCCAATCGTCGGCGAAGTGCGCAGCGTGGCAGACGACACTCACGCCGTATGTGGCCTTTACCACAGCACCGTAGACAAAGCGGCGCCCTGCCCGGAACTACCACAAGAGCAAGGTCCCCGGCGACTCGCAGTTGGTGAGGGAGGGCGTCCACCGTGACTCCTGCCTTGAGCCTCAGAGACACCGACCGCGTCATCGACGACACGCCGGCGCACCCTTGAGCGCGCCACCTGTCCCTTGTGACTTCTGTGACCTTTCCTCAGGGCGCCAGGACCAAATGCGCTTCGTCTTCAGCAACGAAGTGAAGCAGCCAGTGGAGCTTCAATCGTGTATCCTGGTTGCTCGGGCCGACCGCGATGCACCGGCCCTCCTTGACGTGCAGCTAACTCGCGGCGGGCAGCTTCTTTTTACCTTCGACACTCTTGAAGGTGACCGCCCACACATGGTTGTATTGGTACGCCTCCACGGCAATCACCTCAAAAAACAGCCCCGCACCTTCCAGGGCGTCGTCGAAATGTTCCAGGTGGTAGGGCCGTCCTCTCACGTCAGCGTGTAAAAAAACGGTATTGAAAACTGTCGTACCTGGAGGAGGTTGCGGCAAAATTACTTGATACTCTTGGGCATCAGATTCCGTGTTTCTGTTACCGCGGCCTTGGGCCGCTGATACCGCTCCGACGGAGCACATGATGACACCTCCGTTCCCTATCGCGTCCGGAAGTGGAATCGTAACTGAGCTAATCAGGGGTTAGCGCAGCGCACCTGCAAAAATGCAAGCGAGCTGGACAAGCTCCCGGGCTCGATACCCGGAACCAGGCGGAAATGTTTCGGTCGCGCACCAGTCACCTAGGTGTGTTCGGAGATTTGGGTTTGTCCTTTCTTCCTCCTGTTCCCCTTCTCCAGGGATTATTTTCGTCATTCTTGTCCCCGCTCGCTTGCGCCTTTGCATTTAAAGGGCAACTCCGGTCAATTCCGAAAAATTTAGGCTTGCATGTGATTCCATTTCACAAAGCACTACTAAACAGCTCTACGTCCTCGGATTTGCGAAATGTGGAATATTATTTGTGTAATCTTAAGTTAAACATCAGCTGATACCGAAACCGAAAGCTCGGTTGCGTCAGGCAACATTGGTCTCGTGCTGTCAGAGTCATGGCCACGTCACATCGAACCACGTGGTCTTGTGACGTTCGTGGGGGCGAGGGACGGGACACGCGACGCGGGCAGGTCGCTTCGCATGGCGTGGACGGTGATGTCCCGGGGAAAAGGGGGAAGGGAAGAAGATGAACGAGGAGAGGGGGAGCGGAGAAATAGACCGATAAGCGCGCAGGGCAGCGCAAACTAGCGCATCCGCGTTACGGTGATCACGTGGACGCCGTTCAGCCAACACCGGGAGGAGGAACTCATAACGTCATCGTTCAATTTCGCTCTGAGAAGTAAAAACAAACAAAACGTGAGAATGACGTAGTCATGCCTTTGACGTAGTAGTTCAACGTTGGCCGCTCCCACTCCGTCGCATTGACTGCGCTGACGATTGCGCCTCACGTCGCACGCTAGAGTTGGCAGATTTCGGCAACTTGGCTGATTTGAAAGTTTGCTGGCCAGTTTATTAAATATATAGACGGAATTAGATCGTAATATTTGACATGGGGTCTTCCTATATGATACTGGAGAGGACTACATAGTTTTCTAAATATCAAAAATGAAGCGGAGTTGCCCTTTAATTGCATTATAATTATAACCTTAAATTGCAAGCTTTACCCCCGTTCGTGTTAGACTGGTGGTAGCAGATAAAACCCGGTTGCTCTACTGGCGTCTAACCTGTGGTTAGCTTAGTTGGTAGAGCGCTCCACCTGTAATGGAGAGATCCCGGGTTCGATGCCCGGACCAGGTGGATTTTTTTGGTCGCGCACCAGTCACCTAGCTGTGTTTGGAGATTTGTGCTTGTCCTTTGTCCCTGTTGTTCCCCATCCCCAGGGAATATTTTCGTCAATCTTGTCCAGCTCGCTTGCACCTTTGCATTTAATTGCATTATAATAATAACCTTAAAATGCAAGCTTCACCCTACTTGGTGTTAGACTGGTGGCCGCTGATAAAACCATTTTGCTCTGCTGGCGTCTAACCTCTGGTTAGCTCAGTTTGAAGAGCGCTCCACTTGTAATGGAGAGGTCCCGAGTTCGATACAAGGACCAGACGGATTTTTTCGGTCGCGCGCCAGTCACCTAGCTGTGCTTGGAGATTTGTGTTTGTCCTTTGTCCCCCTTGTTCCCCTTCTCCAGGGATTATTTTCGTCGTACATGCGATATATCATGAAGGGTTTTAATTGATTGGTCGGTTCCTCAGTAGAACGATCTCACAAAGCGTTTCACGCATGCGTGGCGCCGCCATGACTCTAGTTCACAAGAGGTAGGCGCCCGTGCACAAAACAGCTCGTGCGAAACAGACAACCAACGTAGTTGTCACATGTGCAGAAGACTGCGGTAGTTCCCACGATGCATGGCGACAGCGGTGGCTTACTCAAACTAGCTGATGATATCTGTTTACTGACTAAATGTGTAACGCTAGAGCCGGGGTAAAGTCCGGTTCAGAGACTTGCGTTTGAGTGCGTTTGACTGCGTTGCGGCGAGAGCCGAAAGCGAGTCACCGGCACATCTGTGCTTCGTATGAAGCGTGGAATCCAAGTCAATGAATGATTTTGGCACGCGATATAAGCAGCAAGGATGCCCTGGTTTCTCGCAGCCGCAACGAAGTCAAACGCAGGCAAACACAACTGTCTGAACCAGGCTTTACACAGCCACGGCCACTCGATTAGGACTCCTCTTGGGAGCGCCCTGCCGTATGGTTCACTCCGCCGGTGAGAGCGATAGTTCTACTTTACCCCGCAGCGCCAGCCGTGGCGCTCGTTATCGGTGAAAGATAGAGTTCCTTTCGGGGGAGCATATCGAGGAACTCAATACTTCGTTTCACGTTAGTATGTACTTGTTAGCCGCGCGTGCTAAAAGCGCGAGATAGTTGCTTCGAAGGAAGCCTCGGCGGCTGCATGAGTGCTCGTGCAGCGAGTGCTCCAGTCAAGGCAGTAAAGGCTAGCCGCTCGCGCTAGCACAGCGTTCGCGGTCAGTCCATGCTAAAGTAAGACGAAATATAGTGAGAGAGGAGCAGTACGCCCGGCCCGGCCCAGTGTGGCTATTTATATTTTTTTTCGTGAAGCCGCAAGTCTCATTTGAAACGAGTGCCAGATTGCATGAATGATGTGACAAATCTGTTTAGAATAAAAGCACATGATTCTTTCTGCGAAAAGCTCAATCAGCTGCAGGCTGCGCGTTAAAGCTGCATTCTGCTGGCAGTATGAGCGAATTGTCGTTTTCTTGTTCCTGTAAGTGTTGCCCCGTTTCTATTACCACTTTAATAGTGGAGTTATAGTTGGATATAGCTAGGCCGTGTGATTTCCGGTTGTAACCGACGCTCGAGCACGCGCGAGCTGTGCCATTTATATATCTGTGAAGGGCAATATAAAATCGGATTCCGCGTGCATAACTTCAGCATTATAAACTTCATTGTTCACAAAAAACAGACCAAGGGAGTCATTTAGTTCACAAGCGGAGTACCTTTCGGGAAAAAGGCTTTCGCGAAAGTGGGCTGTTTAGGTCACCAGCCCAGTTTGCCAAAAATATGTGAGGAGTTTCCTGAAAAAGAGCTCGCAGAGCTCTTCGCTGTGGTAGGGGTCTCGGCATTAACACACCACATCAGCGGGAAGTCTATAAGGTGTGAAAGCACAGCGCTCGAGAGGACCTTGCAAATCCTTCCACAACCACGAATCTCTGCCGACTGCAGAGCCCCCTCGACAAAGGTGCAGACAAGCTTGCACAGCCAGACAGCTTCAGGTCGTGGATAGCTGAGTCCTCCTTGGTCAAGGCTAAACATGGACTGATATGCTCCGTCATGAGATGCATTTCCCTTAAGTTGCGCTTGCATTCAGGACACGTCACATTCAAAGTTTAGCGGCTTCTACACATTAGCCTTCCTTGCTTTCACTGAGCAATTCTTATTGCTTTGCTAGGTTTAATGCTTCAGCTAATTACTTTGAAATTACGACAATTTCTACAAATAAAAATGGTCACTGTTTGTTCGCAAACGAAGGCCAAGTAGCCAGCCATGTAAGTCAGCGGTGCGAACTCAAGTTCGGAAAAGACTTTATTATACTTCATCAACTGCAGGATTTCCTGTTTCGCGAGTGGAATTGGCACATTTAAGGCCTGTTCACACATACAGCGGAGCGCTAAGTTAGCGCTACGTGAGCGCTCCAAGGAGCGCTCATGTGGCGCTTCCTGGCGCGTGACTTAGTTCTAACACAGCGCGCGATTAGCGCTTCCGTAGCGCTTTGTTAGCGTTCCAGTAGCACCTTGTTAGCGCTCCAGTAGCGCTTTGTTAGCGCTCCAGTAGCGCCTTGTCAGCGCTTCAGTAGCGCCGTGTTAGCGCTTTAGTAGCGCTTCTTGTACTGCGCTGCTGCGGATTAGCGCGTGCACTGCAGTTCCGGTTCACATGTGCTTGGGTGTGAATCAGCAGCACCATGGCGGACATGTGGGATGCTGAAATAGAAACGCGACCAATGCTCTTACATACGCGATTAGTGCATATGTGTGTGGACGGCTTAACGCCCAGAAGAGCCTTCTGGGTGCGCGGCATCTTTCGCCACCGAGATACCGGCAGGTATTTAATGAACCTTGTTCCTAGGCTGGGGGACCGAGACACAGAGCTCTTTCGAAGGCGGTTATCTTTAACTGCGTGTCTTTGAAACCAGGGTCACGCATATCGAATAGAAAGCGATGAGGTCGTACCCAATCAATTAGTCGCTCAAAGTCCATGACTCTGGGTCGCCTGCCCGACCCTTTGCTTGGAGAGCGGCTGTCCCGCAGCAGCAAACAACAACAAAGGAATCGCCGTGCACCCGCTGTTCCGCAGCAGCACGCACGGCACTAGGAGCATGCATGAGAGCGCTAACAGAGCGCTTCTGTAGCGCTAACAGAGCGCTAACAAAGCGCTTCTGTAGCGCTAACAGAGCGCTAACAAAGCGCTTCTGAAGCGCTAACAGAGCGCTACTGAAGCGCTAACCGTGCGCTACATCACGCGCTAGGAAGCGCCACATGAGCGCTCCTTGGAGCGCTCACGTAGCGCTAACTTAGCGCTCCGCTGCATGTGTGAACCGGCCTTTAATCGCCGCCTGGCACTCAGAACTAGAACGCGCATTTACATTTCCGGCAGCTTCCAAAATGCCAACACAAACCACACACGCAAGCGCAGAGTGACACTACGATATTTTCGCCGAGCACAGCGATGCATAGGTGGGAGGAAAGCGAGTTTTGCTGCCTTCTGCAACCGCGGCAGCGCCTCGGTGTCGGCGAAGCCAATGACAGGCAGATATTAGACCGCGCTGCCCCCTCCGCTAAGCGTTCCACAACGAAGTTGCTACTTCGCCTGCGCGCCGATAGCCTTCACTGTGGAGTTGCCGCTATCGTAGCGGGTTGCGGAGGGCCTTGCGGGACGGCGAGAACGATCTACGAAAACCCCCTATTTTATCTGGGTAGCAGAGCAAGAGCTTGGGCGCCTTCTCTATACTCCGTTTCAGCTTATGTTGTACCGCAGCGAAGGCTGGAAGCGCGAGCTCATAGCGTTGGCAGCTGCCCTTACTGCACGAGAGCTTGTGCCGCCGAGATCTGCCCCAGAGCAAGTAGCTCGCGCTTACAGCCTTTCCTGCGGTACAACATAAGGTGAAACAGTATAGCTTTTAGCCCACAAGACCGCTCACTAGGGTGCCTACATGTCTGTCTGTCTCAGGGTGAAGACATCCATTGTTGCCCTGAATGTGCCAGCGCGTGACGCTCTCGATCACTCGGTCCGTGACTTGGGCGGTAAAATGGCGTCAGTGCATTAGCCAAAGCTACGCTCTCAAGCTGAGTGACACCGGATTGCGCGCACTTCAAAATGCATAAAAAAAAACTGGGCGGAAAAATGGCTGAGATGTCACCACTCAAGCAAAAGCGCGCGTGTGTATGAAGGCACTCTACCGCTCACCGATGTGCAGCGCCCCCACGGAAAATGGGAGAAGTTCTCCTTTCACGCGCGCTGTTTTGTTTTCGGAAAGACATCGGAAGACCGCACCAACAGGGGGGATCGAGTGGCCGTGACACAGCTTATACATTTTACGAAAAAAAAAAACAGTACACAAATAGATTCGAAGGTGAGTCACCGTGAGATCTTCGCTACGCATGCTGCATCCCAATGAGTTCAAAAAGAAACTTCGGCGCGCGGCATTCGAACCTCGAATATAGCGGTGACGTGTGTTTGCAGACTCTCTTTTGTATGATATATGCGCAGTGTAACCCCGGCTTTACAGCCACGTCACACTCCCAAGAAATCTTGGCTTGCGTGGGAATTAACCTGTAAAATGTAAAAACAAAAGATAAATAAATTGTCCTTTGTTCTATTGTCAGAGGGTGGGCAGGGCAGAGGTAATGTAACTGCAACTCTGGGAAAGTGGGGCAAAGCTCCCCGCATGGCGCCATTTCGGTTCATGAAATGAGCAGTATTTCCTTCACCTCTTCATTCGTGCTGAACCGATCCCAAGTCCCGGTGACCGGTTCCTTTATAAATGCATTTCATGAGTAGCGTGATTCTGTTATCCACACAGCGGCGAAACAGGCACACATATTCGCACCGCCACCACATGCGTCGTCGGAGCTTGGCGGCATCAAATATAATCTTCCTATCTTAAAATACTCAAGGGCAACAAACCATTGTAAGAGAGATGTTGAGATAAGCACAAGTGATATGTTGATTATATTCACTGTGCCAAATAGCCTTACATTGGCGAGGAACGCTCTCGGTACAATGAAGCTTCATAGCAATCTTGACGCAACTTGTTCAGATCACCCTTTCGGAGCTTCGAAGATCTGAATGAACCGAAATTGCGATTGCATGGCAATGGTTCCCTTCTAGTCGCAAGCCTTGGGATCTGAATGAACCCAAATTGCGATTGCATGGCAATGGTTGCCTTCTAGTCGCAACACTCGCAACGCCTTGCGAGCGTAGCAAGTGTATCTTTGTGCCCCGCGTCTACCATCGTCGCGCGTGGGGGGCTGCCATCCCAGCGGTCCGTCAAGATAGCTTCTACAGTGTCGATGGCCCAGTCCTCCCCGTTCTCGACACCGGCCAAGGTTCCAGTCGACCAGATGATCTGCACACTGCATTTCCTTTTTGGAAAGGGCGTACAAACGCATCTTCAGCACCAGGGAGGAAGCAAGTTCCTCGCCGCAGTTGGCTCCACCGAGGCGGCCGAGAAATTGGCAGCGGAGGGTAACCCTCTGCTTGGTAACGGCTTGGTCCAACAGGAACAGGTGGGGCCACGTACCGTTTTGCTTGTGGGTTTTCCGACTCCAGCAATTCGTCCCGGATGACGCCCTTCAAGCAGTTCTCGGGGCGTACGGCAGGACCCTCGGGGTGTCTAAACCGTCGTTCAAGGTCCGTCCAACATTCTTTACCGGCACTAGGGTGGTCCGCATTAAAACAATGACAGCGGTGCCCAACTTCCTCACTGGGCACAGCGTTATGCGCGAGTACCGGGGCATCTGGTGAATTTGTGCACGCTGCGGTCAAGAGGGCGAATTCGGAGCGGCGTGCCACACGCCGCGATGAAACCTCTGCGGAAAGTTTTGGCAACACACCCGAAAACTGCACCGCTCCGTGCAAGCGTTGCGGCCACAACTACGCCTGGAGATACTGCACGCAGCGCAGAAGCTGCTCGGCGCTAGCTCTAGACGTCGGTCCTTTCGAACCAATGGCCCATGTGTCAGCGGCGGGCACACCGGCCCCCTCCGGAGCAGCGAGTCACGCCCCTGCGTAGACCGATACAGCCCGCCCCGAGGCGTCAGAGGCACTTCAGGCCCACCTTGGTGCCCAAGTGGACACCGCCGACGACGCCTCGGACAGCGGGTTGTTAGTCATCGACAAACCTGCGCAAAGGGAGTCGCCGGCGGGTTTAGAGTCGACAGCCAGCGCGTCGACCCCGTTGGTAAGTGTAGTGGGCGTGAGTCGACGGTTCCCCCTCGAGGCCATCTTGGCTACGATGGACAGCATTGAGTCCTCGACTTCTCGCGCCGACAGTAACGGAGCCACTGCATTCAACCGTCCGGACGTGAGGCGGCTCGTACGCCGGACTTGAAACAGGTTTGTCAAGTAGACGATCGTCCGATCCTCTGACGTCTCCTCCCAAAGTCTTAAAATTAGCTTACCCCCGTTGCTCAATTTTATATTGTCCGCGGCGCTTGTTAGTTTCCATATTGTTTTCTGTTCTATGGAACTTAGTATTATTTCTTTAAATGTGCAGGGGCCTAAAAAAAAAACAGCGGGAAGTTTTTTTTTTGTTTTTATTTTGCCCATATTTTGTGCTGCGACTAGTTACTTATTGAAGAAACAAAAATTTTTCCTGAGCACAAGACGTTGAAACGTTTCATTGTTAACATTTTCAGTTCCATGTTGGTATTTCAAAGTTCGACTCCGTGCACCAAAGTAACTGAATTCCGGGAAAGTAGCGCCAAGCTACCTGTATAGTCGCCACTTTGACAAATGAAATGAGCAATTTTTTCTTGACCGCTCTATTCTTGGTGAGCCGATCTAACTTCGCTGGTGACGGGTAGCTTTATAGAGTCGTTTCTTGTACACCGAAATTTTGATATCCCCATACCGGCAAAAGAAGCGTTCGTCTTGGTTTCACTATACACATGCCGTGTCGGTGCTTGGAGACCTTGAAAAATAATTTTTCTTTTTTGAAATATGCAAGACCAACAATATAAATGTAAGATATTCATGTTGCTAGGCATGATTGGTAAG
>NW_024609933.1:0-124999 GCF_016920785.2 Ixodes scapularis
TGGCAGGGCAGCACTGAGCATTTCGCTTGATATTATTTCGCAACACTGATTGCAGGCACATACAAAAAAAAAAGTGAAAGGAACCTCGCACTTCTCCGCACGAGTTCCTTGCACTAAGATGGTGTACTCTAGGGTGGCGCTCTAGTGTACTCTGTTGACCCTTAAAATGAGGGTAGAAGCTCCGCCTTCGGCGCGAGCTTTCTGCCCTTGCTAACACAAGTGTGAACGCGCAGGCACGCGCAACAAAGGCACTGCGGAAACCAGCGAGCTCGTGCTGAATACTTGAGTTGTTTTTTAATCTCCGCTTAAAGGGCAACTCTGCTCAATTGCGAAAATTTTAGGCTTACATGCGATTCCGTTTTCTAAAGCACTACTAAACAACCCTACGTCTTCAGATTTGCGAAATATGGAATAATATTTATGTCATCTTAGTTTAAACATCAGCAGATACAGAAACCAAAACTTTGGTTGCGACAGGCAACGTTCATTTCGTTTCGCCCGAGTCATGCTCACGTCACGTCGAACCACGTGGTCCAGAATGTCACGTGATTTTCTATGCGACGGCGGGCGAACGTAGAGCAAAGCGCAAGTGTCATATGCTCCGCAATTCTCGGCAATGTAGTTTGCCACAACATCTAACGGCGTCTGCTCCACTGCGGCCCCAGCTGGCGCTTCGGGTTGAAACCTCGACGGAGGTACCCGCGATTTGACGCGGGTTTATTGCCGCGAAGCGCTGTGTATCCGAGATCGGTTAACTGTCAAAAAGATCCCCAGGTGGTCCAAATTCTTCACCAGGCCTCCGCTTGGGCGTGCCAGATGCCCTTCGTAGGTCTGGCACATAAAGCTCCTACTACATATTTATTTTAATGAAAACAACTGCGTCTTTGCGTCTGGTTTCTACAGGCGCAAGGCATATATGCTCGTACACAAGGAAACGCCCGGCGCATACCGCGACCGACGCGGTGGTCGTTTGACCGTGCATGTGTCTCCAACTTTAAAGCCTGAAATGTGTACCTTTATGAAGCTGTACGGCAGACTACACGTTTATTGTCAATAGCAAAATAGTTAGCGAAAATTATAAATGCCGTGATAAGTATGCTCCAGTGCACATTGATCTGGTTTCACTGTTTAGTAAATGTAGGTGGACGAGATATGGTAGCAAAAGTGTTTGTTGCTACCTTGCAGAACATAGCGACTTCGAACCGATGAACAGGTGCGCATGCCTTTTTTGATGCTGGCCGTGCCACGTGACAACCACCCTTTACCGATATCGTTATCGTTTATCGGCAGTGCTTGCCGATACCTCTTTATACAACATCTCCTCCGTCTTTAAACGTCAGTTACATAGTACTTGAATGGGGAATAACGGTCCGGTGGTCTTCGGGCTCTTTGGGGTATCTGGCGGCAGGTGGCGGCGAGTCATTGGCTGCCGCTGATAGTGGACTGCCTGGAATGGCAGCAGGCGTAGCTCGACGGATAGGAGTTGTTCGTCGACCGCTGCTTGCTTCAGCGGGTCTGGTGGGAGTCTGCGTAAAAGAGTACTCCCAAGAGGCGTCCTCTGCATGGCTTTCCCAGTGGTCGCCGGGGGTACTGCGCAGCAGTTCATCTTGGTGTCGATGCCACACTGCAGGGCCACGTGACGTATGCACCTTAACGGCATAAGCGACTGATCCTTTGTGCTGCACCACGATGCCAGGAGCCCATTTTGGTAGTCCCCTGTGATTGCGAACCAGAAGAGCATCCCCAACCCGGATGGTGCGGAGAGTGTAAGAACGCCGGCAGCACTGCAGGAATTGTTTATGCTGGACTCGCTCTTCCACCGCCGTTTTAAGAATGTCTAGATTTTAGCGCAGGCGTCGACCAAACATTAGGTTGGCTTTTGTTGTTGCATGGGATGTGTTCCTGTAAGTAAGGAGGAACTTCTGAAGAGTTTCCTCCAGGTCTCCAGAACTCGCCTCTTTTCTCAACGCTTTCTTTAGCGACGGAACGAAGTGTTTAGCTAGCCCGTTACAGCTGGGGTGGTAAGGGGCTGTGGTGACATGTCGTGCGCCCACATCTTGAACAAAGGTTTTGTACTCAGTGGAGGTGAGCTGTGGACCATTATCCGAGACCAATAGTGTCCGGATACCCAAATCTCACTAATATATCACAGAGACATTCAGTGGTGTCATTATTAGTCGTGTTTTTCATTACACAAACTTCTGGCCATTTAGGATGAGTATCAACGACAACGCGGGACATGCTTTGACGAAAGGGTCCGGCAATATCAATGTGTACACGTTTCCACGGAGCGGTCGGCCAAGACCACTGATGCAACGGAGCATTATTCGAAGCATTGCGGTGCCTTTGACATGGTTTACATTGTTTTACGCGGGCTTCGATCTCTTTCGTTCTTACCAGACCAGGATGTCCGCTGTGGAGCTCTTGAAGAACTAAGCGTCGCAGCTTGGGGGGTACGACAACACGCATGCCCTAGAGGATGCATCCCTGATGCATTGTCAGCTTGGTCCGCCGGTCCAAGAACGGTTTCAGTCCCAGATCCTGCACATAGGTCGGCCACCCCGTGCTCGTGAGCTCTGCAACCTTGGGAAGAAGCTGATCTCGTGGGGTTGCACGTGCGATGTCTTCGCTTGTAACTGGCATCGATTGTAGACGTAAGGAATAGAATGGTTCGTCAGCTTCGTCCGACTCGAGCTCATGCAGGGGTAATCACAAAAAACAGTCCACTTTTAAGTTTTCGCTTGTAGGCTTGAATTTTAAGGAATATGTGTATGGCGACAACGTCACGGCCCAACGCTGAAGCCGAGCTTCTGCTATCGTTGGAATACCAGTTTTTGGTCCCAAGATTGTCTGCAACGATTTGTGATCTGGTATCAGCGTGAAAGTGCGGCCGTACAGTTAAGAGTGAAAATATTTGCCGCCGAAACTAAGCACGAGGGCTTCTTTTTCTATCTGTCTGTATTTCTGTTCTACATCTGTCAACGTTCTGGACGCGTAGGTGACAGGTCGCGTCCTACCATCAGAGAAGATGCGCGAGAGCACAGCACCTACCCCGTACTGTGACGCATCGCAAGCTAGCCACAGCGGCATCTTCGAATCGTAGTGTGCCAGGACTTCCGTAGACACCAAGGCGCTCTTGATGGCGTCGAAGGCGTTCTGGCAGGCCCGTGTCCACGACCAGGTCTGGTCCTCACGTAGCAGTCTGCACAGGGGGTGTGCCATGGTCGCTAGCCGTGGGAGAAACTTGCCAAAGTAGTTGATAGCTCCGATCAGTGGACGCAGCTGCTGTTTGTTGATGGGTGCGGCTGCAGCTCTGATGGTGTCAGTGTTCTCCGTCGTGGCGTGGATGCCAGCTGGACTGAGCTTGTGGCCCAGGTACTTCAGCTCTTCCTGGGAAACGGTACATTTTTCAGCCTGACGCGAAATCCTCTTTCCGGCAACCGCTGTAGCACTGCTTCTTGGTTCTGTAGATGCTCAGTCCTTGAAGTTACAGTAACCAGATGTCGTCCAAATAACATGCGATACCATTAAGGTCTTCGAGCATCATAATAATGATCCGTTAAAAACTCCCCGGGGCTAACTAAACCCCGAAAAGTTAAATGTTCATGGAGTAAAGTCCCTTGTGCGTATTTATCGCCAGGACATGCCGTGCAGAGTCAACAAGTACAACTTGTTGGTAGGCTGTGTTCAAGTCACTTCTTGAAAATTATTTACCACCTGTAAGTGCGGTGAAGATTTCCTAGACGCGGGGTAAAAGGTAACGGTCAATGTCAAGCATGGAGTTTGCCTCCACAGAGGCAAACTCCATGCTCATCTTTTTTATCGACAGGAACAATCGGCGTCGCAAACTTGCACGTTGCGATTGGGCTAATGACGCCCATGGTCTCTATTCCTTTTAACTCTTCATCCATGGCAGGAACAAGTGCAAAGGGCCTCTGAGAACTTGGGACGAGCGTCCTCCCCCAAAAATAACCCTGCTTTTTCCCCCTTGATATATCCTAGCTCTTCTTTAAATATGTCGCTGTACTCGCGAAAAAGGTGGCTTACCTCGGCTCTTAGTTCCCTGTCTGTTTTATCTGGTGCCGATGACAGTTTGTTGCACGTGGAGATGCTGAAGCCACTGTCGACCCATGAGTGGTGGTCCTTCCTGCTCGATAAAGTATACATAGGTGGGACGCGCCTTTGTATGTTGTATTAACTGTGACGTCAGCCACTCCTTTTGGTTGGACAAGCGTGCCAGTGTAAGTTCGCAGGCGCAACGTCGTCTCTTTCAGCTGCAGGGACAGAAACAACTGTTGCTGTTGTTTTACTGATAACACGGAGATCGCAGTTCCCGTATCAAGTTCCATCTCAAGCGGCGTTCTGTTGACCCCATGACAAGGACGTTTATCGGTTTCTGCACCGAACACGTGACCCCCCCCCCCCTCCCCCAACCCGTTCAGTGTTACGTCCGTTTCTTCAGTAAGATATTTTAAGTTCTTTCTGAGGCTCAGTTGTCTTGCACTCTTATCAGCTTGAGATATCAGCTGAATATGGCCTTTCTTTCTGCCCCTGAAGCAGGTTACAGACGCGTGTGTGCAATCTTCACTGATCTGTTTCGGTGAACCATATCGAAAACAAAACTTAGGGGGCGGCTTATCATCTGCACCGCTCAATAGTGTCAATACTTGCGTCTGCCGTGTTTTGTTTTTGAGCGCAGCTCTTAGGGGCCCGTTCCCGGCTTGAGCGGCGTCGGCGTAACCAAGGTCACCCCAAGGTCACGTGACCCCCAAGGTCATCCCAAGGTCACGTGACTCCCAAGATCACGTGACCCCAAGGTCACCGCATGGTCACGTGACCACCAAGGTCATCCCAAGGTCACGTGACCCCCAAGGTCACCCCGAGGTCACGTGACCCCCAAGATCACGTCACCCAAAGTCACGTGACTCCCCAAGTCACGTGACCCCCTCCCCCCGAGGTCACGTGACCCCCCTCAAGGTCACGTGAACCCCTCCCCCGAGGTCACATGACCCCCCGATGACATCATCGTCACTGATGACGTCATCAGTGACGTCACTTATGACGTCACCGGCATCCGCATCGTCATCGTCATCATCACTGATGACGATGCGATGACGTCATCGTCACTGATGACGTCATCAGTGACGTCACTGATGACGTCACCGGCATCCGCATCGTCATCGTCATCATTGATGATGACGTCAGCAGTGACGTCACTTATGACATCACCGGCACCCGCATCGTCATCGTCATCATCACTGATGACGTCATCGGCATCATCACGTGACCCCCAAGTCACGTGACCCCCAAGGTCACGTGACCCACCCCCCCAGTACCCTTCCCTCCTCCTCCTCAAGAGCTGCGCTCAAATACGGCGTTACAGGGAGTTGTAAACGGCGTTCACTTTTAGAGCGCAGCTCTTAGGGGCCCGTTCCCGGCTTGAGCGGCGTCGCCGTCGGCGTCGGCGTCGCCGTCGCCGTCGCCGTCGCCGTCGCCGTCGGCGTAACCAAGGTCATCCCAAGGTCACGTGACCCCCAAGGTCACGTGACCCCTCCCAAGGTCATCTCAAGGTCACGTGACCCCACGTGACCCCCTGAAGGTCACGTGACCCCTCGAGGTCACGTGACCCCTTCCAAGGTCATCTCAAGGTCACGTGACCCCAAGATGACCCCACGTGATCCTTTGAAGGTCACGTGACCCCCAAGTCACGTGACCCCTGAGGTCACGTGACCCCCGAGGTCACGTGGTCGCCTCCCCAAGGTCACGTGACCCCCGAGGTCACGTGACCCCCAAGGTCACGTGACCCCTTCCAAGGTCATCTCAAGGTCACGCGGTCGGCGTCGGCGTCGGCGTAACCGCGCCCCTCCCTCTCCTCCTCCTCCCTCTCCTTCCTTCTCCTCCTCCTCCCCTCATTGTCCGGCTTGAGCGGCAAGGAGGAAAGCAGTACGAAGGTGGAGGAGGGGGGGGGGAGAGACGAGGAGGCGGAGGCGAGGGGAGGGGAGGAGCTTGAAGGACGAGGAGGTGGTAAAGGAGAGGGAGGGGGAGCAGGAGGGGAGGAGGACTAGCAGGCATGATCACGAGGGAGGAGGAGGAATATACCCTCCACTCCTCCTCCTCAAGAGCTGCGCTCCAATTCGGCGTTACAGGAAGTTGTAAACGGCTTTCACTTTTTTTCCCGTTACTTTATGCACATTTGACACGTTCTGCTCGGTTCCTTGAACTACCGCGGCGTTTTTTGTCACAGCTTCCATCGCTAAGGCTCTTTCGACAGCCTTTAGAAACGTTTTTTTGTTTTGTTTTGTCTTCTGCAAATAAAATCTTCTGTATGTCTACTCTTCGCAGTCCGCAAACGAAGCGGTCGCGTAACGCTTCGTCTAAAAATCCCTCGAAGTCACACAATTGCGAGAGTCTTCGCAGCTCTGCAACTAAGTCAGCAACGGATTCAGTGTCAGTCTGTGAACTGCTCGCTCACCAGTCACCGCTCTTGAGGAGGAGGATGGAAGCGTACTGAGTGATAGGTGACTCCTTGAGGTCACGTGACCTCAGGGGGGGGGGGCCGTGTGACGTCAGGGGGGTCACATGACCTAAGGGGGGTCACGTGACTTCAGTGGGGGTCACGTGATTTGGGGTCACGTGGCCTCAGTGGGGTCACATGACCTCGGGAGGGGGTCACGTGACCTCGGGGGAGTCACGTGGCCTGGGAAGTCACGTGACCTCGGGGGTCACGTGGCCTCAGGTGGTCGCGTGACCTGAGTCGGTCACGTGACCTGAGGGGGTCACGTGACCTGAGGGGGTCACGTGACCTCGCGAGAGTCACGTTACCTCAGGGGGTCACGTGAACTCGGGGGTGGTCACGTTACCTTGGGGGTCACGTGACCTCGCGGTTACGCCGACGCCGCTCAAGCCGGAAGCGGGCCCCTAAGAGCTGCGCTCTAAAATAAAAAGAGGGAACAGAGGAAAGCAGGGCGTCGCGGGCGTCGTAGTCGGCGTGACAGCAGAGTCGAACGCTGGGGTGAAAAGTAACTGCGGCTCGCCACGCGGAGCCCCTTATGTACACGCGTGGGCTTTTGGAATAATCGGCGTAGAAGGTTCGGCGTGCAGAACATTTTGACCTCGAACAAGCAACACGGCTCTCGAATTTACCAGAACATTACGTTAGAGTCAACAAAAATGCGTCCCCGCGGCCAGGAATCAAAGCCTGGCTTTCTGCGTGGAAGGCACGCGCGATAAACGTTAGGCCACGAGCGCGCTGCCTGGTTGGTCAGCTGCGCTCGCGGCAATACTCTGTTCACCTTTTATTTTCGAGGGATTTTGCAGACACAAGCAGCACTTTTTCCTTTAAAATGCCACTGACAACCCCAGCGTCAATACCTTTTTTTCATTTTTTCATTTTCCTTCGAAAGCTCGTGATATAATAAAAATAGTAATTGAAAGCAATATTTTAAGCGCACAAAAGAGCCTATCAGAAATCCGTGTCCTCTTCCGCCCCCAAGCCGGGCTCTTCCTCCTTTCTTTTCTTTCAGTGACGTAGTAGGCGAAGGTCGTTTTCAGACATTTGGAGATGTCGCAAGTTACATGTCTGTAACAATTGTTAATGGCATCCATCAAATATCTTTACAATAGCAAATGCTAGGCCGGCGACTTCAAAATATAAAAACTCTGAGCCCGGAAGCATTAGCAGCGAAGCATCGGCCGTCTCAGTATTTGTTTACTGCGAATGCAGCTCGTGGGACACTTCGCGGGTTTCGCGCCGTCGACCGTGCTCCATATCGCGGCGGGCCATTTTTGGCACTCCGCCAAAAGATTTCACATTGACGACAGCCGCTGAACTCGACTCTGACATCACGCCGCGCATTACGTCACCTGTTACCTGTCGTCAGCTGACACCGTGAAGTGACATTGTCGTGTTAAGTCAAGCTGCACAGTGACTGACGCCAAGCGACTTAATGACGTCCGGTGGCTACTCAGGTGACTGCTCTATGTCATGACGTCACGTGGCACCGTGACGACACGTGACAATACTTCGTCATGTGACACCATGACGGCACGTAGAAACATAAACATATAAGACTGCTGATAATGAAAACAATAAAAGTAAAGCGTTTTCGATAATTATACCTGTCAAATTTTCGAGCAATAAAACGAAGAAAGCTAGGTAGGTGTTAAGCCGGCGAAACCATGAGCGTGAAATCAGGTGGAGCTACACGCTTGAAACGGGTACGCGACTTTAGGTGTGTTCTACAGTCACCATACTGCAGTCCTCGTGTATGTCAAAAAATTGCTTAACAACTTTATTGGTTCAAAACGTTATGGATATTTTGTCCGGTGTGTTTCTCGGTGTAATACGAAACGCCTACGCGGACTGTAGTGTGCGTGCTCGCACAATTACCGTTCATTCAGTCCATCGGCTCCGGAATGACACCTTAGCGGTTGAAGTATGCGCCTCGAACAAAGAAGGACATCCTTCCTTTTGATTCCGCCATTACACGGTTGTGAAAAGGGGCATAGCCAGTTCGTTCCTGGGAGCTTCCCTCAAATAGTCATGTTGCCAAAGTGCGCAAGGCAGCTTTGGGGGTCAGATAGAGCGCCTGCAGACGGCTGGTTTTCCACTGAGATCTTTGGTTGAAGTGGCAGAAAGCTTACTTCGAGGCCTGTTTTCATTCTATACATGCACAATGTCACGCACAATCAAAAAAAGGTAGCCCAGCACTACAATGTTCCGGTAGTTTTTTCAGCGCCCAATAAGATGGCCCGACTTTGTCGCCAGATGAATTCCCCAAAGCCGTCTTCAGATTCGTGTAGTATTAAACACCGGAATAATTACGTCGAATGGGCCACTGGCATCGTCTACGAAATTCCCATGACGCTTGGGATGACATACGTGGGCCAGACTAGCAGGTGCGTTAATTATCGCACCCGTGAGCACGTTGCGTCTACAAGAATGACGCCTATGGGGAGCCTGCAATTCATTGTAATAGATGCTCGTGCACCCCGGCCTTTAATGACACTAAGATTTTGGCTGGGTACAAAGATAAAGTGTCACGAAAATTACACGAGGCATTTGAAATTAGGACCAGGGACAAGAATTGTATAAGTGACACGTCGCTATCTTTATCTACGAATGAGTTTGAATTTTTGAAACGCGGGCTGAGCAGATATGGTAAACGGGGTTTTTTTGGCTATAAAACGTGTGAAATTTCAATAAACTTCAGTTGAAAGTGCGCCTTGTCCTGTTTCCGTGGTCTGTGTCCCTGTATTTTTTCGGCACTTTTCGTTAACAGTAAAGAGTTGAGCTTGTTGGTACATACCTGTAAATAGATCAGCCTGAACTTTAGAACTACACTGTCGTTTCCTGTCCTTTCTTCATGTTTAAGTAAAATTCAAAAGTTCAAGCTGATCTATTTACACATTATAAAATGTTGTCGCGAAGTGTGGTAGGTCGTATAAAATACCCGTGATTGGTACAAATTTGTGTCGCAGCATTAAAAGTTAAATCGTGATTGTGTCCTTGAACTAACGAATTTATTACAGCACACAAAATCATGAAATGGGCACCTTATGGTTCTTAAATATGGTTTACGAAATACGTTACATAAAATGTATATATCAGGACGAAACAACTGAGCTAAAAGCAATGAAATTTTCAAAATGTCACGAAAGGTTAGAACAATTCCGTTCAGTTTATTCTTTATATCTGCACCGAGCTACAATCGCAGTGCTTGTTTTTTCTAACAAAACATTGTTTACACTAAGCACCGCGATGCATGCGACTAATCATGGAGAAAGGAGTAATCGAAATCGTACACTTTAATCTATACGCACCTGCGCACTCAGGTTGAATCTGGCCCAAAATAACACTGGCCCAAGTGAACATTTTCTTATACAGAATAAGCTGGCATAGCCTGCCTGTTGAGGTTTGTTCTTGACAAGATGCCGGTCAATTTAATTTGCGAATGAGCATCACCCTTGCTAATTGATGATCTTAACGCGACAGTGTTAAGGAGCTTATGTCGCAGAAAAGCCTATGTCGGTGGCGTGACTGGAAAATCCTAATTGGTCGATAGGGTCATGACGTACCAGCTACATGCCCTCGCGCAGGAATTTCCAATAACCCACAATGCTCACGTGATACGTGACATCCCGCGTCGAATGAAAGTGATTAAAACATGGCATTGTATGCAAATTAAAAGTCGCCATATGTCTCAAATGATTTCACCATATAAAGTAATTCCTTTGCATTAAAGAAAAAAATGGAGCAAATTTAGGCGAGATTCGAACCCACGAGCCTTCGGTTGCGAGTCAGACATGCTCCTGGCTAGGCTACGCGAGACACGCTTGCACGTCGAATGAGAAGGCGATGCAAACGAGGCCCGTTAACGCTGTCGCGTTCCACTTTTAAAGGCGAAGCTTAAGCGTCCTCTAAGGTTCTTTTTTTGTTTTAAAGTAAAACGAAGTAGTATTTCATGTCCTCCCCGACGTGGCAGCTACTTAATGGGACACTTTCTGACGGTTTGAGTGCGTAATCGGCATAGTTCCGCCGCGCGCCCCTGTGTACTTTGTTTTTGCACAGCCCACAGACAGATAAAAGTAATGTTCACGACATAAAAGAGGCAAGAACAGACTTCTATATGACGAAGAAAATCCCTGGAGAAGGGGAACAAGAGGGACAAAGGACAAACACAAATCTCCAAACACAGCTAGGTGACTAGTGCGCGACCGAAAAAATCCGCCTGGTTCGGGTATCGAACCCGCGACCTCTCCATTTAAAGTCGTGCACCAGTCACCTAGCTGTGTTTGGAGATTTCCGTTTGTCCATTGTCCCTCTTGTTCCCCTTCTCCAGTGATTATTTTCGTCAATCTTGTCCAGCACGCTTGCACCTTTGCATTTAATTGCGTCATAATCTTCTATATATTTGAGAAGTTATATTTGTGAGGAACGCATAGTTATTTAAATCAGCTTTGAAATCATAAATATATGTAAGGCTGTCCCTATTCACTTACAACGTGCATGTCGAAGATAAAAACGCCGGAAAGATTGGCAGAACACTCTTCAGATAATTTAAGAGGGTGGGGGTGGGGGGGAGGCATAGTTTCAGGGTGGTCGGCCCTTTATTTATGTTGTCAACTATTGAGTTAGTAATTAAAGATGTTTTTATAATTATCAATAAATTTTACTTTATGACGTTCACATAACCGCTTGAGACCGACTTGAAAGGACGATACTCGAAACTACGCAAGCTGTTGAATATGCGTACACGTGTTTTTTTGTTCGCTGACTGGCAGTGTGAAACATCGGGTTGCAGGGTACGCCAAAAAGGACTCTGTGCTCACATGATATATCGGAATGCAAATACACGAAATGTGCAAAAAGAGAGATAATTCACAGTATTTTTCTAAATAATCCCTTACAGAACACCTTACAGAACACCTTACTGAGAAAAGTGATGCATAAAGATGCATGCAATTAAATTCCTAATTTTACATAAATAGCGCGAAGGCCCGTCAAAGATTCTTAAAATCTTAATATAAATAACACTTCATCAGCTTGAATGAGCTCGGAACTTCGCGAAATACTGCCTCGGGAGGCTAATGTTATATTCGGTTTTACCTGTACTTGTTTCGGGCCCTCACTTTACAACATTATGCTTCAATAGTCATTCGCTCTAAAACTTCTCTAGGCTGACGTATATCATCGCGAGACTGCTATAAGAACTGCACAACTTTATAATTAGGACATCTATTGCTAGCGTTGCAAACATCGCATTTCACTAGAAAGCTGAACTGTTTAGCATGGTATGCACTGGTCGTCATCACACTAATGCTGCTGGTGATTATGACATCTTCTTGCTGAGAAAATCAAATTAAATGGTGCAAAATGCAAGCTGCAGGAGGTTCAAGCTCAGGGAAGTCAAGTATTTAAAAGGCACGTTTTATTATTATTAGTGCATCGTCGTGAGAAACGGCGCGAGCGTCTGG
The DNA here is from genome assembly GCF_016920785.2 of Ixodes scapularis. Lineage (NCBI taxonomy): Eukaryota > Metazoa > Arthropoda > Arachnida > Ixodida > Ixodidae > Ixodes > Ixodes scapularis. Next base: position 11,977 of record NW_024609933.1, read on the forward strand.
CACGACAAAAACGTGCTTTCTGGCAAGAGTGTCTTTGCAAACAAAGTAGTTTCCGGGGCCACGCTTTTTGGCCTGCGCCGAAGATGCGGGGAGGAGGAACTTTTAGAAAACAGTATGTTTTTAAAGCTACCCCTCCCCCTGACCCCCCCTCCTTCACGCACACACACACGCGCACACACACACACACACACACTTCTGTTTCTTTTCTTTTTTGTGGCTCCTCAAGAAAATATTTTGTATTCCTGAGGAATTGCCTTTTCCGTTTTGGTGTGCTAATTCGACAATTTTAGCTGTCACTTTGTAACAGCAACCCTTCATTGCTTTTATTTTGCACCCCGTGAAGTTTAAAGGATCGTAAAAGGATATCGGGTTGGAATGTTTATGACTTTTCAGAGGCGTGCTGGTCCTAGTCTGGCAGAAGTATACTCGCACATGCCGCCACTGTTTCAGAAGCTTCTTTGTCGCGATGAAATTGCGAAGATAAAATGAGACTATTTATTTTAGCCTTGCCTTAGCAAAGATTGATGTCGTAATTGTGAGATCAAAACCACCCGCTTGATGACAGTCGAGCGCGACTCATGGTTTGGACACGAGAACTGCGTGAGCACTGGACATCGATTCGTAACAATCAATGCCTCGGCGGACACTTGGGTAGTGGCTCGTGTCCGACCACTGCGGTGATGAGAAGAGCCGAACTCTAATAGTGCCTGGAGCTCCAGCACGCGTTTTCTATACTTTTCCAACCCCAGTGCGGGGGTATGATTAACGTCGGTGGCATAGGTTAAGCACCAGGCCACATGGCCTCTTCTGGATCCGAGTTGATGCGATGAAGGATGCTCATATTTTTCTAATTTTTTGGCGACTGTCATTGCCTAGAAAGGAGAGCAGAGCCGAGTTTATTCAGGTATTAACGTTAGGAAGTGATTCTAAGTGTAGTTATAAGTGAATGTACAAGAAAAATGTATGGTTCCTTTAAGCGAAATGCAGAGGTGGTCGAAACTTGGGCAATAACTTGAGAACGACGCTCGTGTGAGACTTAGAGCGCCTGCCAACGTTCGGCTGTCCCTCTGAGACCACTAAGATCTTTTTTTCTTTTTTCTTTCAAATGTTCCTTTTGTACACACATGTAGTTAGTTCTATGTAACGTGAAATTATTAAGTCGCATTTAGTCATTTCAATACTTCTATTCCCTGGGACATCTGTCGGAACCAGTTCAGCAACAACGAAAAAATGTTCGGGTGCCTCATTGATGTAAAATTGGTCGTGCAGCATTTTTTGTACTTTCAGTAAATACTGTTAAGAAGTAACCCCTGACGTTGATAGCTTGCGAAAACATCCATTAGTTTTCCCTTCAGCGCAATAGCAGATGCAGGAAAAATAAAGGAAAGAGACAGCTGTCGATCCCCTCTTCAACTCGCAATTTGAACAAGCGGCCACATGATCTGACGCTAATTATATGCCGTTTGTGTTCATCATAGTCATGCGCTAGGATTGGAATGCAAAAGCTTGGGCTGAGCCTCAGATATTGTTAGAGTTGGGCTAGTATCATATTTAATTGAACATGAGCCATTACTCGAATGTTTGGCGATGCTGCTTGTCGTGAACCCGAGCACTCGACTCGGGGTTATAAAAATCGCTTACGTCACGGTGTCACATGACTCTCTGTGCGAAATCGTGATGTCAAGTACCGTCACGCAGTCAACAAGGTTAATACATCCAGTGACTTCCTCAAATAAAATCGATCTGACGCAGGGAGTCACGTGACGTCACAGGGTTTCGTGACATTACTTGACAGCATGTATTGACACCATGACGGTACGCGACAACATGACACATGGTTAATCATAGTGCCAATACAAAAGCACCACGAGAACCCACAATTTATCATACATTGCAATTTTGTATCGGACGATTTCATCAGTAGATAGAAACATCGCTGCCAATTTTTTATTCTCACATATTCATTTTGGGATACTATCAAAAAAATTATCTTGATCCGTTTTGAACCGGTTACCATTATATTTTTTTTAGTTAAGTTCCGGTTTAGTTCCAAGATGGCGGCGAAGATTTCGGTTCGGTTCAGTTCCGGCTCGGCTAAAAATAACGGTTCGGTTCCGGTTTTTGGTTCGGTTCGGTTCCGGTTCGACAGCCTGGGCTCCGAATCTGGCGGTAGCTTACGTCATCGCTTTTAAAATGCTGTTGCATTGAAATCATGAAGTGTTGCAATGTACAAATTTTAAACGGCATGCGATTTGCCAAGTCGATGATTGGAGAGAACCTTTTATACGTGTACATGTTAGCTCTGCCCGAGCCCTGCGAAAGTGGCGTGTTCTTTCTTTTTTTTTCTACGGTGCCATCACTTACGAGTTTAATGATCTGTTTGATTAAGAAGTACTCAAGTTGTACTGCCCCTCCTTTGACTTTTTTTTTTTCGGAAAGAAAAAATGTTTGAATTAAAGGGCAACTCCGTTCAATACACGAATTTTTCGGAGTAAGGGTTAATTATACTTCGCAAAGTAGTAATAAGCGGCTCTATGTACTTTGTTTCCCAAAGGATTAAATATTTTTCGTGCAATCGTCGTTCAAAAAAAAATCAACATAAACCAAAACAGAAAACTTTGCTTGCTGCGGCAACATTCCTTCCTTGTCGTCATCCTCAGGCTTAACCGTGTGGTACGTTGACGTATTGCAGCGAGCATGTGGCGTGCAGGGCGCCCGCGGCGTGTCTGTCGTCTGCTCCACCAGCTCCGCTCTATCCGCCGCCTGTTACATCCGACGGCGCCTGTCGAACCATTTCTTGGTGACCGCTGGCTTCAGATCCAGTTTTTTGAAAACCGCTTTTACGAATCGCGTCGCCACTTGATGCTGATGCGACGTACGCCAGAAGAACCGTTGGGCAGCCATCGCGTTATGCAGCTCCCGAGAGGTATGCTCTATTTACACTTGGCGGCGTTTATATCACTGTCGCGTCAAAATAAAATGAACTCAACACATCATTCGCACCTACCATTTGATACGAAGGTCATTCATACGGTGTTTATTTTAGCTCGATTTGAAACAAAAACAGGCTGATCGAATAGACAAGATCGTTTCTTCGCCAGAGCGCATCCCTCTTTAAGTGGCAAGCGCTTTGCTGCCAGCCTTCGCTGTGCGAATCCGTGGATCCAGCGGGCCGTGCCGCGGCGAGTAACTTAAAGGGCCTAACAAATAAATTTTTGGCTGTAAAAAATCAATTTTTATTGGGATTTTACTAATAGTACATCGTTCAGTGGGCCAAAAGAAAAAAAAGGTAGAAAGTCAAAAGCCTGACTTTCAGTACGAAAATTTGAAAATACAGGGGTCTATTTCGTACCTCCTTCCCTTCCTAAGCTCTCTCTCTGCCTTTTCACTGTAATACATCAACGGTTCCCGCAGCGCGTCACCGGGCCCAAACGCACGTCACACGACACTGAACCCCACTTACTTCTTTCACCCCTAAGCTGACATTGTGGTGGAAGCTACGCGCTTGCCGGACCAATCAGCCGCCTTCTGTTCATCACCTGACCTCAATATCTCTTGTGGGTATGCGCGAAAGAGCGTGATTACTTGGCAAAAGTGTGGCTGGCCCAAGGAGTACGTAGCATCCACAGCACTGTCGGCTTCGAGCTGAACGGGGAGGGGAAAGCAACTTTTTCCCAAATTTTGAGTGACGGGCTAATCTTATTGAATTGAATTGAATTGGTTTTATTCAGACACAAGGTCTCGGATGACAAGGCAAAAGGCAGATGGGTTCTGCCTGACTTGGCCCTATCACCAGTTTACATTGCTCAGCGTATAGTACGACACGTTGTAATATAAACACAGAAACCACGGGGAAACAGAACGGCCCACAAATAAAGATCAAAACAACATAACTTATACAGTAGTCATGTCATAACAATTTTCGGGGACATAGGATGCACTAGAATAAATGAAACTCAACCATTGGATACAAACACTTTTTAAAAACATTCATTCAATGGGACACGATAGAAGGTACCGTTTTATATTTCTTTTAAAGGTATGCTTTGAGCCGCATTCATGAATCATTTCTCTTACGGCCGGATGTTTATTTAAGAAATCAGGAATTAAGTACGCTAATTGAGTATGTACGTAATTCGTCCTTGACCAAGGTATTCTATAAGAGTCATACCGAAGATTGTATTGTATATTTCTAAGAAGGAATGCGTCAAAAAAAGTGGACTGGTCACGATTGAACTCATTAAAATGTGGATAGAAAGTTTAAGCTGGAATAACTGACTAATATTAAGGAAGCTATGTTTTAGAAAAAACGGCGTTGTGTGGTCGGTGCGCTGAAGATGTTCAATACAACGTACTGCTCTTTTTTGCAAAACAAACAGTCTATCAATATTTGTCTTAGTCGTTGAACCCCAGACTAGTAGACAGTAATGAAGGTGGGTATGAACTAGTGAATAATACGACTGACGTCTTAACCAGCCTGGGACAAGTGTTCTTACACTTGTCCCAGGCTGTGTCCGGGTACACAAACGAGAGTCCGAGCAAGAGGGGACTCCCCCTCTCCGTCTTTTTGAACTGTTTGGTAGAATGCGCGATTTATGAGCTGAGGAAAAAAGCTAAACAGGAAAAAAGTTAGGAAAGCGATTCATGACTCCTTCAAAATACATCTCTTTTTTTTCGCTATTTGAAGTTGAGACGCGCGCCGCTGGCACACGTAAAAATGCCCGATAAAGGGGCCATAAAACGATGTTTCAACTTTTTGACTTTCTAGCTTTCCTCATTAACTCACAAATTGTGTAGAGTACCAAACATTTCAAGAAAAAGGAAGGGAGGAACTCTCCTGTTGCTCGGACCCTCGTTCGTGCACCCGGACACCGCCATTCTCCCCCTAGAAGGTTAGCACGTCGCTCAAAACTAGGACAAAAGTTGCTTTCCCCATCTCTTTCACCCCTAAGCTGACAGTGCTGTGGAAGCAACGTGCTCGTTGGGCCGGCCGCACGTTTGCCACGTGGTCACTCTTCCTCGCGCATGCCCGCATTCACAGAATAGGGTCAAGTGGTGAGACAGAGGCGGCTGATTGGTCCGGCAAGCGTGTAGCTCCCACCGCACTATCAATTTAGTGGTCAAGGGAATGTGGTGAGGTCATGTGTCGTATGACCTGCGTTGGAGCCGGGTGACGTACTTTGGGTAGCCCGGATGAACACATTGAAAAGGAAAAGTACTTTCGAAGGGAAGGAAGTTCGAAATAGTTCGTTATGTGTTCACATTTTCGTACCGAATATCAGGCTTTTGATTTGCTACCTTCTTACTTTTGGCCCACTAAACGACATGCTATTAGTAAAATCCTTATCAAAATTAATTCAGTCCAGCCCAAAAATTCGTTTCATGTCCCCTTAAAGGAATACTACAACGAAATTTTGGCGCTTTTTCTTTGGTTTATATGCGTTCAAAGGAGCAGTATCTCACCGAACATACCAATCTCTCGTTAAAAAAGACACGAAAGGGAATTTTAAAACGAATTAAACGATTTGCGAAGAGTACCTGGTGGATGACGCTAACGCTCCTCGTTTGTAATGCCCGTCTAGCAACGTTGAAAGGTAGTGACGGTAACGGTCTTGCCTCCGGCCTCGACGAGAGAAGAGCTGAAGGAGAAACTCTCCACTCCCTGAGAATTTCTTTTGTGTGTCCCAGAAGTCGCTATTTTCCCTCTACTAATTCGTAGAAGTATAACCCGTCACTCAAAATTCGTACAAAGGCAGCCGCTTCGGTGGCTGGAACGACTAGGCCATCCTCTTGACGTCAGCCTCGCCGCAGCTTTGCTCGTCCCGAGACGAACTACGTCACGATTGCGTCGGATGGCACCTGCTCTCTGCTGGCTGCTCTCCGAGCGGTTGCCAGAGTGGGCCCTTTATAACGAAAAATACCGCCATCAGGATGAAAATACAAACGTGCGATTGTCATTTACGGATATTGTGGATCATATTCAACCTATTTTTTAACACGACGGGTATACTCCAAATCCCGTTGAAGCATCCCTTTAACGGGATAGTACAACGAAAGTTTGGCGCTTATATGTTTGGTTTTTTCGTGTTCAAAAGAGCAGCATCAGCTCTTGTTGAAAACAAGTTGTGATACTGCTCCCTTGATAGTACTTCCTTTTCAACAAAATACTGTTCAACAATATCTTGCTCAAAAAGGCACGAAAAGGAATTTTAAAACAAATTAAGCGGCTAGCAAAAAGTATTTGGTGGATGTCACTAACGGCTCGTTTGTAATGCCTATCCAGGAGCCTCGACAGGTAGTGACGATAACTGCGTCGCCTCCGGCCACCACAAGAGGAAGAGGGGAAGGAACTTCCCTCTTCCCGATCCTAGCTTTTGTGTATCCCAGACGTGGTTATAGTCCCCCTACAAGATTATAGAAGATTAACCCCTCACTCAAAACTCGTACAAAAGCAGCTTTGTGGTTAGTTGCGGTGGCCCGATCCCTGGCGTGCATCGATCGCTTTGGTGGCTGAAGCGGCTACGACATCCTGTCGACATCAGCCTGGCCGCAGCTTTGCTCGTCCAAAGACAATCTAAGTCATGATTGCGGTGGATTTCACGTGCTCTCCGCTGGCTGCTCTCCAACAGCCTGCCAAAGCGGGCCGTTTATAACAAAAAATACGGCCATCAGGCTCAAAATACAAACGTACCATTGTCATTCACGGATATTCTGGATCATATTCAGCCTAATTTTGAACACGACCGGTAAATTTCATATTTACCGGTCGAAAATTTCAAAAATACTTCAGAACGCGTGAGGCGACACTTCTCCGCCATATGAAATGAAAATCCGTCTTCAGTTTGGACATTCACGAGTCAAAGATCCCGGCTTTCCTCCTTGCTCCCTCCGCGTTTCGGTGACCTCGGTGCTCGTCAGGCCTTACATCACACGCCACGTGCCAATTGTGTGCCAGTTGCCTGCCCGTCAGTTCTCCCGCGCCCTCGTATCCTATTCCCGCTCTTCCTTTCCCGTTTTCGGGACTTGGACAGCAGCGGATGACTTGAGCAAATACTGAAAGCGTGTGAGTGGCTGTCTGGACCCACGTGATGACCGTGCTCTAGGCCTTCGTAAAAAACACAGGAGGTCGTCGCCAAAAAAAAAAAAGAAGTATTCTCCGCAACAAAAAGAAAAAAACAACTACGGAAGCGGATTTTTGCACTTCCCACGGAGGAGAAATGTGGCGTCACGCGTGCTTAAAGTGTCCTGTTGGGACAGCTTTTCAGTCGTCGCGGCGAAGTGACTGAACTACTCTGTCGGTCATGCTGAAGGCTCTGCTAGATTACCATCGTAACCTACGCAAAACTTTACGCTTATATCACTTCGTCAATACGGATTTGTTCAGAAGATTCGTCGTACGCACCTTTTTCGTTGTGTACATATAGGTCGTTTCGTGAATCCGGAGTTCAAGTAGCTGAAGGCACATCTTTCCTTCGCCACGAAGCGACGATACGCTCAGCGACGTCAGCGAACAAATTCGGACTCCACGCAGCGGAGGCGTAAAGGCAGTGTTTGCGATAACACGTTACAGGCACCGGCGTTACCTGTAACGCGTTAGTACTTTTGGTAACATATAAACGTGCTCGTTACTTTCAAAACAGAAGCTAATAACCTACTTTTTTTCAAATTTTTCATTGATATTCTTTCCATTTCCAGAAGGAAGAGAAAGAAAAAAACGCAACTCCGTTGTTGCTTTCTTTCGTTACTCGGAATAGGTAAGTTTTTCCCTCATCCCGAGTGGCGGTAACGTCGCTACGTCACACGTAATATATTATTCTCAAAGCTTACTACACTTCAACTTTTAGCGTGTTTTTAGGCGCCAAAATATGTGAAAGTTCGCACTAATCCCACATACCTTCAAATTGTTGCCTCTTCTTTCCACACGCAAAACACACCCACTTTCGTAAGCTTCCACCGCCCACATCCTTTGCGCCAGTGTTGGAAAACGCTACCGCCGTCGATGATAGGCAGGGGGTGGGTGTGGGAAAGAAGGGATGGGGGGGTTGGGGGGTAGGTGCCATCAGAGGTTGACTCCTAATTTCCCGACGGGACAAAAATACGGTTCCGTTCCGCAAAGTATTCAGCGAAACCGTAAAAAAAAAGAAGAAAAAGAAAAAAAGAGAAAAGAAAGAAAAGAACAATAGTTATATGATGCTTTTTCATACACAAAGTGTTCCTTGAATAATGCCACCTAAGCATATATTAAACATCAAAACAGCAAAAAGGTTTTATCCATATATAAAAAGTAACACAAAACTAGCGTGCGTTGCTTTTTATCGGTAACGGTAACGGATTTATTTTATTTGAATGTAACGTAAGTACGTAACGCGTTCCTTTTATTTTCAAGTAACGAGTAACATATTTCGTTACTTTTTTCCCGGTAACGCCCACAACATTGGGCGCAACTCGGCGGCGCATGCGAGTTCCGCGAATCTCGTCAAAATGGCGAGCGTTTCCATCGGCCCGTTTCGATCTGGACGACTGGAAAAACAAAATGCAAATTGTGAGAGCACGACGCGGTTATCGCAGTTGGCTGCACCGACGCGATATTGTTGACTGCGCTGTTTACTGCGCCGCACCTCGCCCGCTAGGTTTAGCAGATTTGGGTGACTGGGCACATCTCAAATAAGGTTTGCCATTTCACTAAAGCTTTAAGGGAGACATTAGATCGGAATTTTTGGTGTGTGATTTTTCAAGGGAATAGAAGAGAAACTGAATTGGTTTTATTTTTCAATATTGAAAAAGAAACGTAGTTGCCCATTAAAGGCACGCGCCTTTCACTTTCACCGAGGTAAAAGTAAATAGCGCGATATTTTGAGCCCAACGCCATGAAAAGTCTCGCCGCCTGAACTTTTATCGGGAAGCGGTTAGTCGTGATATCGAACGCTCGTTTGATAGCCTTACACTCCATTATCCTAAAGGTGTATTCACACGCCGGGAATGTCCACGGAAACGTTCCTACGAAATCGGTGACGTCGCGTTTTTTTGCGGGTCGAAGTTCGCCATGTTCCAGGCGAAAAAAGTTTCCAAAACGCAAGAGCTGGTCCGTAGACCACAGCATGCAACGTATCTAGGGTCGAGTCCGCGGACCTGTTGAATCGTGCGTATCACGTGGGCAAACGTCATAGAATAGCTCTGTGGACCTGTCGTACCAAGTTATCAAGATTTGAAACCCAGTCGATTGCCGCTTTTTCCTTGTGTGGTAAGGTCCGTGCCAGGTCCGGAGATTCGGGAAACTCGGAAGGAACGAATCGCGCCAAACTGCGCGCGACAACTAAAACTACAAATCGTCTTATATTTTTTTCATTCTCTTTTTACAGACTAGCGAAAGCCTGCACGCAAAACCCAGGGATCCTAGGTTCAATCATCACCCCTGCCCGTCTCGGCCTGAATGTGCAACGTACCGACGTGCGGTCGTGTATCTCTGCTGTGTGGTGAACGTTAAAGACCCCAGGCTAGCAGTCGTAGTGCGCTGGCTAAATTGCTCGACTAAAGTGGGTAACAATGTCGCCATGTTCTGGCAGACTAAACTCCTGCTCTATAAACGACTAACGACAAACTGGTTTTTGTTTGTTACGCGAGCGCTGTCAACCGTTATTGAGCCAAGCACGGTAGACTCAATCGCGATCGTCCCGAGTTTCACAGAAGGCGCCAACTGTCATTGAGCCGCTAACCATCATTCAGTTGAACTGAGCTGGACTATAGCTGATTTAGCTGGTTGGGTGCAGTGAACTAGAAAAGGGGTAGTAGGATCAGGCACTGACGCGCGCCGTGGATTGCTGTGAAGCGGCGTGCGTGGAAAGGTCCCGGATGTACGTAGCGCTGCTGCGGTAGCATCTATGGGCTGGAGATTCCGAGCGTTTCAAGGGCCTTGGGCCACCAGGTTTGGCTTGGCGGTCTGCCAGCGCGAACTGGTTCCCGTTGAAGATCTTTCCCCGGTTTTTTTGTCGCTTACGTCGACTGAAGTGCAATGCGGAATCGACTACGACGACAACGCCGGTGACGGAGAATTGCTATGTGACGCGTGCGGTACTACAGCCCATGCTCTATTGACGCCCCCTCGTGCCGTCAACACGATGTGCGGCAGCCGTGAGCGCTCACCGAGCTCGCTACACATACTCTAGATCACTTTATTGGGGGTTCGCCCTAATAGAAATAAATATGGCGACGTCCACCCTCTTGCCACTGATGGCCGGCGCCAGCGAAGCACTTACTATTGCGGAAGATTGGGGGAGGTATCTAGAAAGTATTGTAGTAGCAAATATTGTCGGCAGCCCACACACGGCGAGCTCAGCCATTGAGTGCCGGTGCCGGTAAGACTTTTGTTATGTCTCTCTTGCATAAATTCGTGTTCAATGTTCTGGGTATAATTTCTTTACTCTAAAAGTAAAAAAAAAAAAATATATGTTCATTATATGTTGCGGTAAACGTTTACAATTAATGGAAAGTGTCCATAAACATTATATGCATCATAAGAAGAAACTTGGGGGACACTTAAAGGACAGATACAAAGGAAAAAAAACATTTTATCAAACAGCCTGGATGCGAGAAGGAAGTCATAAAACCAATTTACAACAAAAAGAAAACGTTTTAGAGATATATTTTGCGTCGCGAAACGACTTTGTAGTTGGCGCAAACAGGGGCCGCTTAAAAGTGGCCGTTATTTATCACGTGACTGGCCGCTATTTATCAGGTGGTGCCTGCGCTCTTTCGGAAGACTCCTGTTCTCTAAAAGTTACTTATTGATCTTTGTTTGAAGTTCAACAAAGAACAAGAATTAACAAGTACCTATTAGAGCCTAAAAGGAAGCTCCTAAAAGAGCGCACGCACCTCGTGATAAACCTGTGCGCCGATCAGAAACTGACGGCGGCGGCGCGCCTAATACTCCTCCCTTCCAGGCGTGGTGCCCCTTTAGTGCGAACCGGAGTGGCGTCACGCCGAGGACAGGATTTTCCCCTGACTCGCCCAGCTCGCCTTGGGTTGCTGTGACAACGTTAGCTGTCGGCGCGCTCGTTTCTATTTTTCTTTCTCTGCGCGTTTTTTTTTTTTCGTTTTTTTTTTTTTTTTGTAGAATTTGGGAATTTTCTTATGTGGTTTTATTAAGGAATGACCTGCTGAAGGTGAAACTTCAATTAACATTTCAGGCATGGTTCACAAGGCAAGCAGCGCATGAATCACAGCAGGTACATGAAAGGAGGCGAATTTCGCCACACTTACAGGAACATCACGTTATATTTACATCTCATACAATCAATGCTGTTGATGATCTGAATTATTTCACAAGTTATGCATATTATTTTTATTTGCATCTCTGCTTCTAAACAAAAACTCAGAAGCAGAGACTCTGTATGCTGCTCGACGCCACCTGTTAAATGTGGTCTGGGCCATGGAGAGAGATTCACAAGTGAGACAGTCCAAATGCAATGGCAAATAAAGAGAAAGATAACACAGACATATAACAGTTATTTGTTTATATCAGTTTACATTGCTCGCATTTGACTATTGCGTGATTCCAATTGTATTTCAATGGTGGTATTTCTGGACTTGTTTATAATATCTCTTAAGTAACGCAACAAATGTAAGTGAATTTATCTGGCTTTTGCCTACTCCCTTCTCGACAATTTACGTTTTACAGGCTGTAAGCAGGAGATATTAGCTAAATCAAAGTGTCTTGAAGATAAAAACCCACAAGCTTTTTTAACGAAACTAGCAACCCTCCACAGGTTTCACATTTTCTGCAACTTGCGCTGCATCTTCCACTAAACAGCCGTTTGAATGCTTGCTGTTGCTCCTCTTTTTTTCTGTTTTCAGAGTCCAACTGTATGGAGTTAGGAGGCTGAGGAAGCTTTTCGGGACCAAGCAGTTTCTTTTACCTGGAAATGACAACGCAAACTAAACGGTGTAGTGTTTTAAATACACAAGGCTGGAATACGGAAAGAATGCAAGGAAAAGTAGAAACAATCCAAATTACGACACTATATTGTTGCGCATATTTTAGGCGGTTTAATACATCTCATACAGGTAACTGGGAGAAATTCGGCCATTTTTTTCTGTGATGATACAAATACGTTTGCAGTAATTGTGCGTGTTTTAAAAAATAATACATACCTGCATACGTGTAAGAATTATAGCATTAATTCACGAAGATGTTACGATTTTGTGAGAAAACTGCATTCCATGAGCATTTCAAAGATCTCGAGACCCAGGGCCTTTAAATCATCTGCGAGCATAGGGAGTGGCAGGCGCAGAATCGGGGTCGCGAGCTAATTTGCCGACCGCGCAAGGGCCTGTGATATAAATGTCCCGTGAAGTGCCCGCGAAGCGGGGTTGTAATATTATCCTAACTCGTGATAATGGAAGGAGGAGAATTTCAACATCTGAAACACATACGCCGCCGCTTCGCCTACTCCTCGCACGATCGCGTGGACGGAGCAGGAGGTTGATCGGTGGAATAGACTAGAGCCACTCTACATGGCAGCGTAGCTGCCAGAGTAGCGACACGACGCAAAATTATCTAGATACACGACGTCAGAAGCGCCTATAGTGATCTCCATTTTGGGCCCGGGAGGTTTCTATGGTAACCGTACTGCTAGCGACGCCGGGCGGCAACCTTTATCTAGTTGATATCTCCATTCGTTACTTGAAAAGTGGTAAAAGACCTAAAAGACGCTTTGAATGGCGGTACGGCACGGGCCCCTGGAGGAGCGGTGCCTGTTTCTTCTGTGAAATGAGACGATTTGCAGCGTGCACGGACAAGGCGAGTGGCAAGTGCACTCATGTGCACTCATTGGCCACGAACGCGAATTGAAATATTCATCGGCGAATTGATTGTTGACGAGCGCATACGCGCGAGTGACGCAGTTTTCGTGTCAAATGCGTGAGCTGGGATCGGCTGTCTTCATTTTGGCTTTTGTAGGCATTGCAAAGAGGATATTTACAACCATACACACATGATGATAGCATCATAGCACACGGACATTAATGAGTACAAAAACGGGCCCAGCTACAGAAAATAAATATTACACTCGTAAAAATAATTGCCTGTAACTTGTTAATTACAAAGACGAACACGCCTCTGAGCATATAAATTTAATAGTGTGTGTTGATGCATTCTTATAGAGCAGGTCATTTCATATACGTCATTTGAGCAAACGCCAGCTTGTCACTCGAAAAAAAAAACACTGCTATCAAATGCAAGCTATTGCAACGAAAGGACGTTTATCAAAGTCTTCAGAACTGTCAATTCGTAAAATCGTCGATTAGTACAAAAGTTTAAAGGTCGCAGGCGCTTCCTCGCTTAAAGTTGCTGTGATTATTCGGTGACCCAGGGCTGAAACAACTTCCCCTAGGTCGTACACGCAACGTATACCTTTCGTTTCGATTCTCAGAAATTCCAACATTCAAAGGAGGCCAGAAAATGCGCAAATGTTACCCTAAAAGCTATATCGTAAGATCGTTGAATAGTACAAAACGTAAAGATCGCAGGAGCTTCCTCGCTAACAGTTCGTGATTACGCGGTTACCTGGGGCTGAAACAACTTCCCCAAGGCCCAACATGCGACGCATACAATTCGCATTGATTCTCAGACATTCCAATGTTTAAACAAGGCTAGGAGTATGCGAAAATTGCATGCAAAATGTCTTATCGATCCTCGAACACATCCAGGAATACGAGCACCGCTACGGCGATATGACTGATGCTGTCGCACAGGTGGTAATATCCAGACCGATCTTGCACAGAAAAGGTATGAAGTCAGATTCTTTCAGATCTTCACGCTATACCTGCGTCAGAGAGCACGAAGAAGTCCGAAATCGTCGGCAAGCAGCGGCACATTACGACTACCGCGCACCGAACAAACTCAAACTCGTATCCACCAGCTCTGGGCTCTGCCATCTTACCGGTGACATCACGGCTCTTGCGAGGTCACGTGACAAGTAGTCACTCGGTTGCTAAGGAAACCGAGCTAGCTCAGCTCGTTGCTATGGTACCGCGTGTGACCAATCACGGTGAGAGGCGGCACAGGGAAAAGCGTGGCGCTACTCTGGCAGCTACGCTGCCATATCGAGTGGCTCTAGAATAGACCTATTGCTAAATTACCCAAGCATGAAGGAGAGTGTAGGGAATGGTGTTCCACGCGCCGCACGCGCACGCTTTCTCCGAATGAAAGATTCGAAGTACATATTTGTTCAAGGGAGCGTATCACATCAAAGACCCCAATCCCTCGTTCAAAAATGACAACAAAAAAAATTTTAAAACGCGTTGAACGATTGGCAAATGACACCTGGTGGATGTCACTTGGAATGACACTGGTGGATGTAACTTGTGAGTGTCACTCGTTTGTGAAAATGACACTGGTGGATGCCACTCGTCTGTAGTGTCCGTCTAAGAACATTGACAGGTATTGAAGATGCCTGTCTCCCCTAGAACTTTGGCCTTACCGGATCCCCATGCGTGCAAGCATCTGCAGCGTGCGCGTGAACGTCGCTTTGGCAAGTTTGTAATTGCACGCACTTTCCCGCGCGAGCAGAGACATGGCAACGGCCAGCTGCTTGTAATCGTCCAGTCGACGTCAGCCTCGCCGCAGCCTTGCTTGTCCCGAAAAAGGCTACGTTATGATTGCGCCGAATGTCACGTGCTCTCCGCTGGCTGCACACCGAGCGCTTGCCAGAGTGGGCCGTTTATAACGAAAAATACACCCATCAGACTCAAAATACAAACGTGCGATTGTCATTTACGGATATAAGCCACCTCGGTGGCTCCGAGGCGAGAGCGTCGGCCTACGGATCCCCATGTGACGGGTTTGAATCCCGGCCGAGGTGCCCGCAATCTGACGGAGGCTTATTGCGGAGAAGACGCCGTGTAACCGAGCTTTCGGTTGCACGTCAAAAGGTCCCCAGCTGGTCGAAATTAATCCTCAGTCCTCCGCTGGGGCTTGCCAGATGCCCGCCGTTGGTTTGGCACGTAAAACCCCCAAATTTGATTTGACATTAACGGATATTGTGGTTCACACTCAGCCTATTTTTTAACACAACGGGTACATTTAAAAATTTGTAAATCAGCGGAGGGCAAATTTATCTGATTTTCGCATAGAGTTAAATATGGCGGCGTCCACCCTTTCGCCACTGATGGCCGGCGCCGGCGAAGTACTTACTATTGCGGAACATTAGGGGAGGTATCTAGAAAGTATTGCAGTAGCAAATATTGTCGGAAGCCCGCGCATGGCGAGCTCAGCCTTTCGGATGACGGTGCCGATAAGACTTTTGTTGTCTCTCTTGCATAAATTTGTGTTAAACGTTCTGGTTATGATTTATTTACTCTAAGAATAACAAAAAAAAAGTGAAAGCCGTTTACAACTCCCTGTAACGCCGAATTAGAGCGCAGCTCTTGAGGAGGAGGAGGGAAGGGTACTGGGGGGGGGGGATTCAACTAACCAGGGGGGGGGGTCACGTGACCTTGGGGGTAACGTGACCCCCCAATGCCGAAAATGTCATCACTGACGTCACTGATGACGTCATCAGTGACGATGACGATGCGGATACCGATGACGTCATTAGTGACCTCACTGATGACTTCACCAGTGATGATGACGATGCGAATGTCGGTGACGTCATCAGTGACGTCACTGATGTCGGTAACGTCATCAGTGATGATGACGATGACGATGCGGATGCCGGTGACGTCATCAGTGATGATGACGAGGACGATGTGGATGCCGGTGACGTCATCAGTGACGATGACGTCATCGGGGGTCACGCGACATCGGCGGGGGTCACGTAACCTCGGGGGTCACGTGACTCCCCTCGAGGTCACGTGACCTCGGGGGTCACGTGACCCCCCTCGAGGTCACGTGACCTCAGGGGGGTCACGTGACTTCGGGGGTCACGTGACCTCGGGGGTGGTAACGTGCCCCCCCACGAGGTCACGTGACTCCGGTGGGGGGCTCGCGCGGTGCATTATGGGACATTTACCATAATGCACCGCGCGGTTACGCCGACGGCGACGGCGACGCCGCTTAAGCCGGAAACGGGCCCCTAAGAGCTGCGCTCTAAAAGATGTTCGTTATATGTTGTGGTAAACGTTGACAATTAACGGAAAGCTTGCAGCACGTGGAGCAAAAGCTCGCGCTGCAGAACCCAGGGACCCTGGGTTCACACCCCACCCCTGCCCGTTTCTATCTAGATGAGCATCGTACCGGCGCGCGGTCCTGTATCACTAGTGCGTGGTGCACGTTAAAGACACCAGGCTAGCGGTTGTACCGCACTGGCTAAATTGCTCATCTACAGCGAGCGACGCGTCGTAACTTTGAAATGGCTGACCAACTACACGCTGTATAAATATCCGCACAACCCACCATCAAAAAAACTTTTTTTGCATAGAGGTTGTGATGATGTCAAAACGCCGAGCTCTCATAGGTTGGTGAGGGGCGGGCATGAATCACCCCTATTTCGGGTAGATCGTCCAGGATAGAGCCTTGCGTGCGTCCAGTTGACATCTTTTTCAGTAACAAGTAAAAATCCGATTAACTGGTTAAAAAGTTTGATCGCGATTAAAGCCTTAATCGATTAATCGGAAGGTTAATCGATCAGTTGCCCAGCCCTACCTAAAAGACAGTCTGCATACAGATTCAAACGCGAGTCACCGCGAGATTCGTGCTTCGAATGCCGCGCGGCAATGAGTTCAAGGAGGAAACTTGGCACGCGGCATTCGAAGCACGGATAGTGCGGTGATTCGTGTTTGCATACTGTCTTTTGTATAATGCATGATCAGTGTGACCCCGGCCTTAGTGTACACGAGGTAGGTAGTGTTCCCCGGTCCCACTGGTCAAAATGGCAAAGGAAGAATAGGGTGGCATTCTCTTCTATATGAGAGATATGTTCTCTGGGCATCTACCCTAGGTGCTCTCTGGGTATCTAGGGTAGATGTAGATATGGCTGGGACGTGGTGGATATCGCTGGTGGAGACACAGGCTCTCATGCGACGTCAGTTTTCACAAAGACACCATTGGCCGGAACCATTCGATTGTTCTTTGGAGTCATTCGGTGTATGTACTACCGCGGACAATATGAGCTGAAACAGCGCTCTGGCCGGCGCACGGTACTACCTGCGCCGCCTGTCGGCGCACCCTGAGGCCAAGATGAATTCTCACTTGCGCTCGATGCGCCACTGCGCTCTTCTGGTTTTCTGCTAGCGAGACAGCGTGTGTGACAGCGGACGTGTGTGCGATAGGGCGGCAGGGGAGGGGGGGGGGGGGGGGGGGGGGGGGCAGAAGATTACAGTTGCCGTTCATTTTCTTTTGCAATTGATTTTGTTGATTTCATCGCGTAGAATCAAGTAGAAAAAACGCTGACTGGGGGTGAAAAATGTTGCGCTATCTTAAATTGCAGCTGCGATTATCGTTTTTCGAAGTCCCATGAAATAACGTTGCAGGTTGTTTTTATTTGATTAAGTGCATCTATCTACAAAGTAGGACATCGTAAAATATTACCAAAATCTTTTACCGGATTTAGGCCGGCTTTCAAGAAAAGTTGATGACAAGACACCAGTGTTTTATTTATAAATTCCTAGTCTTAATAAAGTGTGACAAACAGTCATATATTTGTCCTGTGAAGTAGCCTGAAACTTCATTGAAAAAATATTTGCAGAGGACAATGTCACACACAAAAGATTAATAGTCGGCGTGGAAGTATGCGCCGGTTGACGCCACCAAACGGTGTGTCGCAACCGTAGCAGCAAGCTTTGTTCCAATCAGCGGAAGTCCGGTTCAGGGGGTCCCGAGGCGCAGTAAAACTTACGAAAGAAGATAATACAGCGTCATTCTCCCCTGACCCGCGACCACGGCTCTCATTCTTTCTGCTAAGGAATCATGGAGCGCGGCCACGAAGTCTGGCTCGGCCCGAAGCCATTTCCGTCTAGCCGCTTCCCACAATTCGTCGGCAGTGGGGCGGTAGACGGGACGCAGTGACATGGCTACCTTGATGAGCCTCCAAAGGTGTCCGATGAATTTCAGATCGGCACCTTTTGGGGGCCAAGGCAGCTCCGTCTGGCAGCGCTCGTCGAGGAGATTCGTGCGTGACAATGCATTTTACACTTCGGCGCTTTCTTGAAAGACACTGAAATGCACGTTAGGTGGAAACATTGGGCTCCACGGCACACGCATCGTGATGATGGTTACATTGGCGAATATTTTTGCTAACAGACGGCCGGAAGAGCGCAGCGGTGCAGTGAGCGCAAGTGAGACTTTATCTCAACCTCAGGGTGCGGCGTGTTTGCGGAGCGATGCGACAGGCGGCGCAGGTAGTACCGTGCACAGGCCGGAGCGCTGTTTCAGCTCATATTGTCCGCGATAGTACATAGATATATTTTTGAGTAGGAAATTAAAGATGTTCAGAGAAATGTGAATAACAACAGCGACTTTAATAGTAGAATGTTTCGGAACGAGTCTTTTTTTCTTCGAGTGTACAAAACATTCGTCCATAGAACGATAGCTTATTTGACTTGACCCGCGCCGCTCAGGCTCTATACACAAGGGTGGTTGCAGCGATAGGACAATATTCCATCCGCGGTTGTCCCTCGTCACCAAAGCGAGGAACAAAATAGGAAAGTTAAGGAACAGAAGGAGGAAGAAGACGCGACTGGCTGAGCCCTCCTTGGATGGCCACGCCGGCACACCCGCCGACGAGTAACGGAGTTCATAGAGCTGTGTCGCCTCACCCGGTGGCCTCTTTCGGGTCCAGCAAGAGCTCCGGACCTGGATTCGGTTCAACAACCAGAACAACCTATTTTTCTCTCCACGGATAAACCACGGATAGTCAGGCCTTACGTGGATAGATAGTCATGTGACCCTGGCCAGCATTTTCGAGACGAAATCTTCAAGACATAAATGCCAAAGTGAAATCAGTTTTTGTTTATAATTATGTAAATGATAATTATTTTATCTGAATCAGGTTAATTTTGATTTAAATCGCCATAGACCGTGAAAAGGAGTTCTTTATCACTAGATGTGTATTTTATCACTAGACGTATCCGTCCGATCACTGAAAGGAATATGGAATACAGAATTACTCTCATCTTAAACTTATGAAGTACAATTTAATTGACAAAATTTGTTTATATAAAGCTCACCAGACTGAAACGCGAGCCATTTGTTTTATAAGTAATGGAACCTTTTTTTTTTGCTTTTTTTTTTCGTGTTCTGATCTTCCTGCCGCGGTCGTTATGTAACTTACGAAAGACGTAGGAAGAAATCTGAGCTGTCTGCTTTGCTAGCACCAATTTATGTCCATATTCAACCTGTTATAAATCTTTTTTTTTTTTACTCCGCGATTATTTTATTTAAATTACAAAACAAAGGCACATGGAAAGCATAAAATGATAGCGAAACGTTGAAGGAAATGATATTTTCGGGTAACTTTTTTTCGGGAAAGATTTGATTGTAATCATTATTCGCACTTTTTTTTCTTTTTTTTTCTGAGACAAAATCGCTGACGCCATCTATCGGGTAGCCCCGGCACACTTCCGGTTCGCGTATATTTACTATTTTTTTATTAATCATTCTTTTATTGTAAGAGTAAATGAAGTGTGACAGTGCTAAGTGAGCATTTCCGGAAGGTGGCGTGTATTTTTCATTTCGCAAATCCTGCGAAACCTCGAGTCTGGTTCAGAACAGGAAAGGGGTTCGGGGGCCATTTGCCCATTGACCCCACCACGTTTCAACTCACTCGAGAAAGAGCAAATAGTAAGACCGGTGTGATTTAAATCACGATTTAATTCGTATCGATTTCATTCTCCACCCCGAAATAAACCCTTTACCCTGGTAAACGTGGGATCCCTGGAGGTGTCTCGAACCAGGACCCAGAATAGTTCGGGACCCTTTAGCATTATGTATCTTTGACGTTCCGCCGGCCGAGCCTCAGCTTGCCTGGAACTGTCCGTCAATATTTTGTCGGGGAACCTTGTTACAATATTTTTTTTTTTTTTTTTTTGCCACAGTGGTACAAAACACATAACAAAAGTGGTGCGGGTCATTTGAACTCCAACTTCGAGGAATAAGTTTCAGAAATTATTCGATAGTACAAATATTTCTAATCTTGAACGTAAAAGTTATTCAGTTACCGTCGGAGTTGCACGGTGGAACACGTACGTGAGACAAGCACGGGCAGCGCGTTTGCTACCATTTTTACTCTGCAGGAATATTTCCAAAATGTATAGGTTTGTTTCATGCTACCGAAACAAAAAAACACTTTACCAGGGAAATGCCGGACAGTTCCATGCAACGTCATGGTTGTCTTGTCCAGTTCCGTTCAGAGTTCTAAACCGAAAGTTGGCGGAACGCGCTCGAAACGCGTCAGGCACATAAACGAGTTCATATGAGGGACGGGCCGGTCTTCGAAAGAAGCCCATTAACTCCGATATACTAAGAATCAAACCACCTGGCGCCGCAGTCGTAATACGAAGACACCACCACCGTCCGCTCGATCGTGCGACCGCGGTCGGCACAAGCGGCCCATTGACAGAACAAGCGGGCCGGTGCCGACGGTGGTCCGTCCGCGGGAGCAGCCAGGAGCGAGACTCACCTCCGCGCGGAGAAGGGGAAAGGAAGCTCTCTCGGCCAAGTTGCTCCTTCGCGGCGTCCCGCTCAAAAAGTGGAACTCGAGCTCCGCGGGGTTCTGACGGAGGATCGCCTCACCATTGGCCAGACGACGGGACCCCTTTGGAGGGAAGGGCGAGGGGAGGGGGCCCGCGAGGCAGCGGCGACGACGCGACATTTGCCGCCTCTAACCGGACTCGCGTGGGCGTCGGAGACCGGAGACCGTATTTAAGGCCCCGAGCGCCGAGTCCCTAGCCGCCACCCCCCTCCCGTGCAGTGCCCCTTCGCCGGCAGCGCTCCGTCACCGCGCTCCCTCGCTCACTGCCCGCACACCGTCGTCGTGGGACTCCACTCCGAGCTACGGGTGCACGTCCGTCGCCTGCCCTGGGAGAGACAACGGAACGCACCGCAACAAGTTATTCTTCGCGTGCTTTCGAGCAGTCTTGTGCTTTCCTTCTTTCTTTTCATCTTTCTTTGAGTTGGTAGGACGATCAACTTTGGTGGCTCCACTCGGTGACTGTGGTGGTGTTTGGGGGTCGACGCGCCTTCGGGTGATTTGCGTGTGCGAGGTATTGGTGTTTTTGGTGGAGCCTGTGGTTCGTCGTTGACTTTGCGGAGCTGACTCGCTAGACAAACTCGAGGTGAGTAGGGAGGGTGAAACAAGATCTCTACTTTTTGTTGCGACGCCTCGTGCGGAGCTGAAATCCACAAGTGTGCTTTCCTAATTTACTGGAACGATAAAGAAAAAAGTGCGCTTTGTTTATAGAAGGTAAAGAATAAACGTGAAATAACTTATTTAAGTGTGCTATTATTACTTTTTAACACGATTGAATTGCTTAATACGAAGTTCGAATAATCTCTATTTGGACGGCGAGAATTGTGGACGCCTTAGTCTCGTTCAAACATCGCATTTAAAGATGCGTAGCCATAAAAATATTGGTAACACGAAGCATCTCTTATTTCCGTTTCACTGCCCAAGTATGGCACTGAATAGTTACGAAGGCTGTTTTACTTTTTAGTCACCGATGAAGTGGGTATAAAAAAAAAGAGTAATAAAATATTTAAATATCAGAAAAATTTAAATGCATACGTTAGCAACTTCTGAACGTAATCACAACCCAGAATAGACGCTTATCATTAAGTGACGCAAGTTTTTGGATACCATCATCATAGAACGTTGCCGCTACGATGCTCCGGGATTCCATCTCGCGGTCAGCAAAAGCGTAAGCCACTAGAAATGCTCTTGCCTGACCCCCATCATCATGGTTGTCTGTTCGTTCTCCCCGAAGCTTCGTGCAGCTTCGTCCATATAAATTACACGTTTCTGACGCCTGGCGGTCTTGCTGAACGCGTGATAGATTGACTTTTGGGAGGCCATTCACTTTTGGATGGCCACTTTGCGAGGCCATCCAAAAGCTTGTGCCACGTCATTGTGCCTGAATTTTTGCGGTGTTTACGTAAAGAAGTAGCTAAGATATGTATTTATGTTTTGGGTATATAATACATTTTTATCGTTATATATATATTTTTTTTTCACTTTATCGAAGGTTACAAAAAAAGACGCTTCTTTTCTGTACAGACACTTCTTTTCTGTACGAAAATTTTGTCTTACTAAATTAGCCCATATTGAAACTTTTCGGCACTTGCTATTTTTTGCCCAATGTCAGCGTCAAGCGACGGAAATTTCCATATATATACTCCGTTTCCATTTAACGGTTCTCGCTGGACCCAACGTTTTTTTCTACGGGTGACCGCGATAAAATAAATTTATTCGGATAGGTGTAGCTTTAAGATAGGAATTAAAATATAAACGGAGCGTTTCTGATCCGATATGTTCGTTACTGTAAACGTCGATTATTATAAAACAAACTCCCCCTACTAATAAATGTAAATAAAAACTGTATTTTGGACCAATCATGCTTTAATATGGTTTATAGAAGTTATTGTAAATCAGCAAAAGTCAATATCCATTCCATAATCCCAATAAACCAGCAAAGATTCTTCAGTGGAACACAGCATTCCAGAACACTTCGAGGTCACCGATATTAATGTATTTATCTCTTAGATTAAATCACAGCTCGTGAAACTTTTAGGACCGAGTGTCGTTTTTTCGGCAACTGAGCACCTCAATACGAAGAACAGAAGAATGATCCGGAGATTCCAGCTCTACCCCTCGACGACCCAGCTTTCCTGGATAATCCTACGTCGTGCGAGAATTTCGCTGCGATGCAAAAGATTCACGATCACGTCCGATCCAGCACTAGTCCAAGAAGCGAAACTTCGCACACCACGTACCAAACGCCGCTGTTTTTTTTTTTTTTTTGTTTTTTTTTGTAGATTAAACGAGACGGAACCGTTATAAAAAAAGGAAGAGACTCGCCTCAGAAAGTGTTTGCAAACTGTCGTTTGTATGATGTGGTAGCAGTGTCACCACGGCTCAAAAGTGTGCGTGACTTCTGCTATTAGCCCCAGGGAGTATTAAATGCCAGCGACAGCGTCTTTCAGCTTCATCGTCTACTTTAACGGCGTCGTCAAGAACCACAAACAAAACGCCAAAATGAAAGCGGCAGTCAAGTAAAAAAGGCTACCATTATTAAGAAAGTAGAATTTGTGAGCAGTCAAGTAGAAGTCGCCGCTGGATGCAAGATTTAAAAGCATATAATCTTTCGTATTCGAAACGAGCTGAAAACACAACAGGCCACAAAAAGGCCGGCCCGATACCGGAAAGACCCACTCGATCTATTTTGTAGCACGACTTTTGATTGGGCTAGTTAGTTCATAGTAGACATGATTAAAATAGCGCGAACTTGTCAAGGACAAAAAAGGCACGCGTACGACACGACTAGCGCTGACTTCCAACTAATTTTCTTGCATCATCCAACCAAGCATTATGTACGATCGCCTGCGAACATAAAACACACAAAAATAGTTATACATTAAGATTGCATGTCCGCCACGCGCTGATTTTTAGATAAAGTCATAAAGAAAGGACAATTGTTTGTCAATAAGGCACGCCGGCGGCATACTGACGCACTTGTCTCCCGCTTTTTTGATAAAAGACGCTTGTATAATTTCCTCTCTGTCTGCTCCCTTGCTTTCTTTTCAGGAACTTGGTGGTCAAATTCATAAGCGGTTTACACCCGCATTGTTTAAGGTGCTCAGCAAGATGACCACCCGAATTCCTTTGTACCGACAGAATATGTTTGCGCGCCCTTTCATTGAAACACAAACCCGTTTGTTCAATGTAAATGAAGCCACAGCTAAAAGGAATTCCGCAAACAACTCCACTTGTGCAGTCAGTGTACATGATTGCAAGGTTTTTCCGCATTGATCACTTTTATGCCCAGTAACCATACTACATATCTTGCCAAGCTTGCAGGGAGCCGAAAAAAAGAGATACCATATCTTCCAGCTATCTTATCTTTTTTTTTTAATTATGCGATACCTTGTGCATATAAGACACAACTTGCACTCCTTTTTGTTGATCTGTTTTAGTGTACATTTTTTTTATTCTGTGATCCTTCAAGTTTTCGTAATAGGCATTTGCAAACGCGTGAAAGTAGCATGTTAGGGTACCACGCAGATTTGAACTTCCCAACAGCTGATCGAAGCCGGTTGACATTTTGGGCTTGCCACTTTTTGTGATGGTGGCCTGTAAGCAATTGTGGCTAGTCCTCTTTTTATAAACTTGGAGTGCGCACTTTCAAATGACAAAATACTTTTTTTTTTGCATTGCGGGTTGTACATTTAACACAAGTGTTGCTTAGGGAAATAAAGCTAAAAATCTAAGAACTGAATGCAATTCTAGTTTACCATTTCGTAAATGAACTTAAAACCTCCCGAGTGAGTATTGAAAATGTCGATAATATTTGAAGCAACATCAACTTCATTTGTCCCAGTCAAATCTTCTCAAATGAAACAAAAAATCGTCAACATATTGGTAAACCTTAAGCACATGTACTACATCTTCAGGATACCCAGATATACGTTTATCCATTTCACTCAGATAAATATCGCACAACACTGTTAACAGCCTAAGAAAGGTTTTTGTTAACAATCTTTCGTAGGCTATTAACAAAGCGTAAAGTGGTGTTTTGGAGGTGTTCTTTTTCGGAAAGGCTCATAAACCAGAGTGCCCTCAACGGGTAATAATATCAGAAAATAATTTTGTCAAGTCCAAGTGAGTCGGTATTTAGAGCGTCCACTGAACACGTTGGCATGTGATGATCCTTTTTTTTACTTTAATGGAGATAGTACAGGACATCGAGGACAGACGTATAACTGCCAGATGAGCCTTCTCAGTGGATGTAGAAGATTTATATTTTTCAGTACCACATGAAGAACTCTTCGATGCTGTAAGGGACACGCTGGAGGAATCCGGACGAACCAAGTTCTATAATTCGGCTGGCATTAACTGTGAGAACTTTCTAACCCTTTTGGAATTTTATGTTAAGTCAACAGCTGTCAGTGTTAATGACCAGTCCTTTATACAAACAAATGGTATATGTATTGAATCCTCTATCGCCCCCGTGTTGGGCGATATTTATCTGCGTAAAATGAATAAACGTATATCTGGGTATCTTGCAGATGTACATGTGCCTAAGGTTTATCGATGCATTGACGATTTTTTTGTTGTTTTAGGAGATTTAGCTGGGACAAATAAAGTTAACGTTGCTTCAAAAATTATCGACATTGTTAATGTTCACTCGGGAGGTTTACTGTTCACTTACGAAATGGCAAACCGGAATTGCGTTCAGTTTTTAGATTTGCAGCTTGATTTCTCTAGACAATATTTGTGTTGGATGTACAACCCGCGACACAAAGTATGTTGTCATTCGAAAGAGCCAACTCCAAGCTTGTAAAAAGAGGAATAGCTACAAGTTGCTTACTGACGGCCCTCACAAAAAGTTGCGAGCAAAATATATCAACCGGCGTCGATCACCAGTTTAGAAAGTTAAAATCTACGGGGCTCCCTAACATGCTAATTTCAAGCATTTGCGAGAGCCTATTGCAGAAAGTTAAAAGGTCACAGAATAAAAAACGTACGTTAGAGCAGGTCAACAGCAGAAGAGTGCAATTTGCGCCTTATATGCACAAGGTATTGCATTATTTAAAAATATAGCTGGTAGATATGGTATTAATCTCCTTTTTTTCGGCTTCCTGCAAGCTTAACAAGATATTTCCTATGCTTACTGGGCATAAAAGTGGTCAATGCCAAAAAAACAAAACATGCTGTCATGCACACTAACTGCACAAGTGAGGTTGCTTACGAAATTCCTTTTAGCTGTGGCCGCATTTATATTGGATAAACGGGTCGGTGTTTCCATGAGAAACAGCGCGAACATAATCTGTCGGTATGAAGCAATTTGGATGGTCATCTTGCTGAGCACTCTTAACAATGTTGGTGTAAACCGCTTATAAATAAAACAAAGTTCCTGAAAAGAAAGCCAACAAGAAGACAGAGAGGGAAAACATAGCGGCGTTTTTTTATCACAAAAGTGGGAGATAGGTGCGTCAGCATGCCGTCAGTGTGTCTTACTAACAAAAAATTATCCTTTCTTGATGATTTTATCTGAAGATCGGCGCGTGGTAGACATGTAATGTTATTGTATAACTAATTTTGCGTTTTTTTTCTATTTTCGCATGCGACGGTACACAATGTGTGGTTAGATGATGCAATAAACTTAATAGGAAGTCAGCCCGAGTCCTGTCGTACGTGTGCCCTTTTTGTCCTTGTCATGCTCTTGCCATTTTAATCATGTCGGTGTATTTACTGTTACGTAAACTGGTATGCTGTTCGATGCGTGGAAGGAAGCAGCCGCAGACGCTCTTAATAACTGCGTAAGCCACGCAAGGTTCACTATCGAAGATGTGTCGCCCGCAGAAAACCGTGCCTAATATTTTTTTGCGTCTTTATTACTGTAATATGTTCTATACTGAAGTCCTACATTTACCTTTTGATATTTTAATCGGCAGCGGAAGCATATTTAACCATTTTTTCCCCAAAAAAATTGTAATTTATTTTTATCATCAAGAGCCGGCGAGAATCGGTTGTGCACTTTTAGCGCTGTAATTAGGCGGTAGAGCTCGACAACATCCGCTTACGTTGGCATTGTACTCTCGGTACGTCCCAACCGTTGTCCTATAGATTGGGTGGATGTTTTTTTCAGATATTTGCCACTGCTGACAAGTAAAGGCAGAGTATTTTTGGTACTTATTCAAACTATAGCAATGGGATGTCCCGAAAGGCAGTTTTGTCTTTCCATTATAGAAGACCAGCGAAACATTGCAGTTATACCTTTTTTAGTATTTTTTTCCGACGGGCCAAGGACGCTAAGTATTCCACTTTGAAATATCTAAAGGCTTGTGGCGTCTTCCAGCAAAAATGAACGAGGAGACGATTTGTATAATTCCTCATTCGTCCATATTTGTTTTGCTCTAACGATACTTCATGTTTCTTTACCCATAGGGCTGGGCGTTTCAGTTGGGTATAAAATCATTATTTCATGTTTTAAAACGACCCTTTGTGGTAAAAAAACAACGAATATCTTTTCCTTTTAAAGCAAAGTTTATGGAGTGAATGAAGGAAAGACATCAATTATGAAATAAGATTCATGGTACCGATATAAAAAAATTATGGCGAGTTGAGTTATGTTTATGTTGAATAACCCGGAAACAAGTAGACAACCTTCATTGGTGCATAAATATCACAAAGGGTCACAAAGTTTCCTAAAGGTCATACCAAGAAATCAAAATGTATAGCTCGTCGTTAAAACGTTGGCATTCACAACGATATTTTGAATAAACTTTTTTAATAAGAGTCGCATTCACAATACAAATTCCCCTCTTGTTCGTCAGTTAAAAGTGGCTTGCATCCCGCTGTGATAAATCCGCCGCCCTTGAATGCGACCATAATATTTGCCGCATCTAAACTAGGCGGGAAATGAATAATTTTTGTGTCCATTCGTAAAACAACGAATTCACGCGCAGGTGTCCCGGTACGAAATGAAGTCTCTGGATCCTTTGAAAGTAGAGCCAAGCTCCTCGTACGGTTGGCATTTTTGTACATGGACTGAGTAGTTTTTTCTTGAGCGCTCTACTCGTGGTTAGCCGATCCAAACTTTTTTGCCAGGTTCTTTCTGGAGATATTTCTTGTGTGCCAATATTTTGTTATTCACACACCGGCGAAACAATCGCAGATCTTTGCACCACCACCACTGTGGCGTCGGTGCATGGCGGCATTAAAAGATAATTTCCCTGTTGATATTACGAAGGTACAATTTATTGTAGGATATTTGTGAGGATAAAGAAGTATGACTAATAGTATGATTGCATACACAGTGCCAAAGACGCTTATATTGACGAGGAACGCTTCCAGTGAGATGATGCTCACTAGCGATCTTGGCGCAACTCGTTCAGAAAAACGTTTTCGAAGCAACAGATATTTGGAAGGACCAGCATGGCTATTGCCACGGTAACAAAGGCCGACCAGCCGATCGTCTCGCAAGGTTTTGGTTGTCGGTATGTTGTAATCCCTTTGTGTCCGGCTAACAGGCAGGGAAGCCAATCGCGCAGCTTTCCCAGGATCTAGCCACTTTTGTACGAAAGGCTCCCCTTTCATACCGGGACACCTGTTCCACGTAACGATGGCCTCAAACCGAAAGACAAGCTGTTACTATTTCTCATTCTCAGGCGTGTGATGTAAGCCCAAGCCTGCTCCGTGTTGGCGGCCACCACCGGACGACGCCTCATCGCGCACGTAATCAACCGGCCGTGTGCGTTGTTTGGGAACTCCCGTCACCGAACTCCCAAGACGGGTTTGAAATAGACTCATCTCATAAGTGTCTCCTCTGCTTAGAATCTATGGAATCCCTGCTAAAAGACGGGCACAAGAGCGAGCTCCTTGCATTCGATTACGCCATGGGTGCACAAAGTTGCACCGAGGTCTTTCTGCAGCGGGAGCGCAAGTAGAAGCCAGACTTGTACACGTTACTGAAAAATAGTGAGCAATTACATTTACAATTACTCAAGGCTAAATTGTAGTTTTTTACAATTACAATTACTCTCTCATAAAAGTAACTGACCGTTACCCCCAAAAGTAATCCGTTACTTTCGTGGCGTTACTTTCAACATTATTGTCCTCAATTAAGAAACAAAGGGAAGGTGGTTATTTAAGTTCTTATTGCTGCCACCTGCTCCATTTATTGACCTTGAGTATTTTGAGCAACAGCTGGCTCTCGAAAGTCTCGTCAGACATTTTGCGTCATTTCTTAGTGAAGATGTTGACTGCTACGCTGAACACCCTTTGAACTGAGACACTGGATGGGAGTGCCATATTGTGCCTCACGAATATTTAATGCTCTGTATTGAGCTTTTTCAGCGAAGCGATGGAAGTACTATTTAGCTCGAAGATAGAGCAAGGCTTCATCTTTGCCGCCGTTGCCTGATATTCGAGAGTTTTAGTAGAGTTGGTAACCGTAAGGTGATAATTAAATAATAAATAAGGTTTGGCTCGATATTCTTTTTTCTTTGGTTATAAACAGGTCGAGCCTCGACTGAGACGTTGGTGAATAAGAGTTTCCAATATATAAATATAAGTAATCGAGAGAAAAAAAAACATTAGGACACTCATAACAACAATTAATTAGAACGTTTTTTTTTAACAAAGAAATGTAAACGGACGTTTGCTGTATGCACCTTTCTTGGTGCCGTTCAGAAACGCACGGAGCACGGGCCGACTGCAGTTTACTCCGATGTTCTCCAGATAGACGTCCGCTGATGCCAAGGGCAGTGAAAGGTAAACTACTAAGTAAGACAAACTATGGACCCACTCTCGAGTTTCACTCGCTCCTCCAGCCCAGAATATCAAGTCTACGTCAGCCACCATTATGTTTTATTTGTAAAAATATCTGCTTGAGATAAGATGCGTCCTGCTGGGGTAAAAATAGGAAGAAGAAAAAAAGGAAGATTATTACCGTTTTCGAAGTGCTCGCGAAAAGTTGACTCACAAAAAGGGTGTCTGAGATGCAGATAACCTGGCTGGAGTTCACAAATAAAGTGAGCCAACCCTAGAAGTTGGACTAAAAAAAGTAAGTAGCTTTTGAAATAGGGTCAAATAAGGTGAAAGAAGCAGAAAAAATACATCATGTTAAGAGAGGATAAGTGTGCAGCAACGAACGAGCATGGTTGTAGCAATAACACCTTCACATATTATCAGATCTCTTCAATGAATTTTAGGGTAGACGGAGCGTTGTCTCGTGTCTACCGGTCGTAGTCACACTAACCGGGAAGGACATTGTTACTTCTTTACTGTGCACTTACCGCCTCAAGCTTCCCGAAGGGGAAAACAATCACTAGCTGTCCTCCTCTCCCCATCTTCGATCGTAAAGAAAAAAAAACAGAGACTAAAAAAAGCGGATATACCTTGCCCCCCCCCTCTTTTTTTTTTTTTTTTTTGTAGAAATGTTTATTTGGATTTTTTGACAGTGTTGTTAGGGTGAGAAAAAAAAAAGATTCAGGGGCTTGGTGTTGCAAAAAAAAAAGACTTTGCGGAACTAGTGCCAAGCCTCCCTTTACGCTGGTCAATTCGCGTGACAGTGTCACTGCGCTCAAATTTACCAAAATAAAAACGATCTTTCCTTTAGAAGGGGGGGGGGGCTGGTTCTGAAAAAAATGTAACGGATTACAAGGAATCCGTTACGTAAAAAACGTAAGGGAATTACTGTAAAATTACTCTAGAAAATATGTAACTATTCCGTTTCTAAATTACCGATAAATGGAAGGGATTACAAGTAATTTCGTTGTTTGTAACGGATTACGTACAAGTCTGGTAGAAGCTACCCTTCCGCGCCGCTTGCGCGGTCCGCGGTGTCTGTTGTTCCGCCATTGTGCAGTGACTAAGATCTGTCAGTCGGCACTCCACACTCGAAAGGGGTCCACAACGTCTAACTTTATTGCTTGGCGGTGCTCTGTTAATATTAATCTTGCGCAGGTTCACGAGGTTCGGGTCAACGTTTGTTCGAGTACGAAGCTGCGCTATCATTTGTTTCAATTTATGTGCGAGGGAATCCGAAGCTACACGCATGAGCTTGTTACCCTAAAAGATGCTTCCACTGCACGAGACGCGGGGTTGGCAGTTGAAGCTCAAAGTCCGTAGTTCGCTCTTTTTGCTTCTTATACGTCCGCAATTAAAGGCTGGTCGACACATTTTCAACGGTTACGTTCGCATGCAATCAAAACAAAAGAAGCAACCAAATCACCGGAACAACCTTTATTCGCGGATTGTTTCGTTGAGGCTATCCTTTGCATTCGGGAATTCTAGTCGACCGTTTCTGCAGCCCGCTAAGCACCCGGATAGCGCAACGTAATCCGCCACAAGGCCTTCAACTATGCAGACAATGCTGGCGGCGCGCATGCGCAGCTGCGGCGTTTTCTTCACGGATGCCGTAGCGGAGGAGAAAAACGGTCTACTACAATTCCCTATTGTTTGCCACGCTGCTTACGGCGAACACTTGTCCCGGTGGCTCTGACGTTGTGGTCGTTTCGGTTGCATGCGAACGCAACCGACGCAAATGTGTAAACTAGCCTTTATAATGAAATAATATATATATATATATAAAGGTGTATGCACTGGAAGCCATATTTTAATTCGGTGTTCACTGCGCCTGCTCAGAACGAACTCTCATTTGTAGGCTGCTAAAGCCGGCAGTCTTGATGGTGTGGAATGCCCCTTCTAAAAAAACTGCGGAAGCTTGCCATCAGCACGCACTCAGCAAGGTGTGAACGACGTTCTTAGTTACTGGGATTTGTGTTACTGCCTCTGATTGGCCGATTGTATTGAACCAAAAAGTGAAAGTAGAAGGTAGTCCACGAGATCACTTCTATCGCCTGCACCAGTCAAATATTTGTGCTTTGGTCTGAGTCTGGAAAACTCGCTATATAACCAGGCCTCGTCTTTCCGGTGGGACAGCCCCTTCTAGTTCACAAACATGCCAGGTCACAAGCATCTAAGTGGAGCGTCTAAAAAAAAAAAGCGAAGTTGAAGAAAGAAGAAAAGGAAAAAGGCTTTCAAAGTTGACGTAGTATTTAACTAGTTCTCTCAAGACATCCCCAAATGAAACTCTACCATTTGGATCACCAGATATCCTAAATACTCACTACCCTGGACACTCCATCGATCAGGCCAAAGGAATTAGCAAAGATACTGTCCCGTTTACTCTATCTTGCCCGCTCCATGATGCGTGTGATCGTCTGCCAGGGTGCACCCAGCAACTCGCCATCCCCACGGAGAACAATCTCAAGGCACCACTTCAACTAAGTGCTCAACCGTGTTCCCCAGGGCTGCCCGCAACTGTACAGGAGCCGGTTGCTGGAAGTGGGAGCGTCTCAGGAACACTTGCATCACCTTCCACAGAATCCGATGAGCGCCTAGAATATATCCACAGCCCCTCGAGGTAGGACCCATCATTGTTGAAGGCGATCCAGCCAAGTGGCCTGCCGCTGTATCCGACAAATCTTGAACTCAGTGTATCGGGAAGGGACCGCTATACTTTCGAAGTAGATCGGACCATTTTCCTATATCTCCGAGTTACAGTATAGAAGCCACAAACGATACAATATGCTCAACGTTTTGTAAGAAAGGCTGCTGATGGGGAGGTGTTTGAGCGACACTGTCTTATGTACACCCAGTCGAAAGGGTCCGCGTTTTGTTTCATATCTAAATTGCTCTCGGTTCTAAACACTGTCAGTCCTTTTGCAACTCACGTGTTTTGCGACTGGAAAAGAGCGGAAGAAAAAGCAAGAGCTCCTCAAGACAGCGTAGGCTACCAGAATACTGTCGTTCGTGGCTAGCTCGCTCTACCAATTGTGCCAGAATAGACAAAAAGCTTGTTCGACACTTTGTAGACACTACAAAAAGAAGCCCTTACACCCCTTGCCACATATACGACGGATCTGGACTTCAATTGGACGTTGAGCGCACTGCCGTTCAACCGACTCCACCAACTTCCACAAGCGGTTTGATAGCCGAATTGTACAACTTATTAAAATAGCTTTAGTGTAACTGACTGCAAAAAAGAAATCGGGGTTTTCTTGGCCCTAGTGCAAAACCTCAGTGATTTTTTTGTACGTTTCTATGCGTACTTTAGCTGTTTAATATCTTATATCGCACCGTCATCAAGCCTCTCGTAAAAAGTGGGCCGTCAGTTTGACGTCACTGCGCTGTACGGCGAACTGACGTTTTGAGGTGTCGTAAATGGGACAAGGGTTCTAAGGGCTACACCCTTTTCTTTAGAGTGTAACCAAGAACGCTTACTTGAAAAAAGTACTGAAGCGAGTTGTGGCAGTCATTAATTTTCTTGCTGAGCGTGGATTGCCTTTGAAGGGCAGCGAAGAAGTTTTCGGATCATCTAGAAATTATAATTTCTTAAGCATACTTGAAGTGATTGCGGAATTGCACATCTTTGTGAGCGATCCCATCGCCCGCCATGACAACAAGTGTAGGCGTCACTCGTCGTATCTCTCGAAGTTCACTTGCGATGAGTTCAATGACTCAATGGCACAGGCAGTACGAAAGAGAATTGTCGAGGAGGTGCAACGTGCCAAATACCACTCTTTGATTGTTAATTCTACTCCAGACATTGCCCATGTTTACGAGCTGTCTGTTTGGCTTGAATGTTGTTTAATGGTTGTTGTTTATAACAGGTTGATCGGATTTGTTTCAATAGAATCGCCCACACGTCAGTACCTGGCTGCAACAGTACTCTCTCTTCTTGACGCAAAAGATATTTCAATTAATAACTGCAGGGGTCAGTCTTATGGCAATGAAAGAAGGGTCTCCAAACCCATATTACAAAAAAGAAAAAAGCACTAGCCGTTTATGTTCCTTCCTTGGGTCACTCTTTAAATCTAGAGGAAGCTTGCAGTGTTGATTGCTGTGTAGAGGCGGTGTGGTTTTTCACCTGAACTCAGAAGTTGTACAGGTTATTTTCTGCCTTGCCAAAGCGCACATGTTTTATGAACAGAATTGAGCAAGAACAAAAGCCGCCCGTCTTGAAAAGCCTGTCTCACACTAGCTGGTCAAGGCACGCAGACTCCTTCAAAGAAAATTTAAGTGATTTCTAACAAATCCAGAATTGTCTGTGTAGCACGATGAACGACAAATATGAGACCTGCGATACCCGTATTGAAGCGCGGTCTCTTCTGAAGAAGTTGTCTAAGCTTCAAACCGCGTTAATAGTAACACTGTCGGATGGTAGTCTGGATCGGTTTGACAAGACCAGTGTCGTACTTCAGACACCTGGTTGAGACCTCTAAACAGCTGTTGACTAGTTCAGCTATCTTAACGGCTTGGTGAATTCCCTCCGGCCTATATTTGAAGCTTTCGATGAGAGGGCTAAGGCACTGAGCGTAGAGCAGTGTTATCAATGTAAACAAACTCGAGACCCTTCAGGGCAAGTCACAACAGTCGAGGCGGATGACAGGACTCGCGGCAGCGAAATTTTTGAGATAGGTACTTTTTATATAATCCTTGACAATCTTAGGAGCTTAGATTGTCAAGAATTATGTAAAATATAACTATCTCTAATATTTTGCTGCCGCGAGTCCTGTCATTCGCCCTCACTGTTGTGAGGGCGGGTGACAGGGTGGATGACAGGACTGACAGGATGACAGGTGGATGTACACAGCCTTCCGAGCACTGCATGCTCGGAAAGCTGTGTACATTGACATCTGCCGAAAATTCCGCTCTCTAACGTTTCTTACGGACAATCAATCTGACGACGAACTAATCAAGCAAGCTGATAGGCTAGCGGAGATTTACAAGGACGCCATTGAGCCGAATCTTCCAATGAAGTCCTTCAGTTCCAACAGTATCTACAGAGCTACACTTGTGGAAGACAAAGGTGATCCAGAACTTTTTTAAAATGTCGCAAGAGAAAAACATTGAAAGTGGTTTTCCCAACCTTTCCATTGGTCTTGGAAGATACCCGTGTATCACCGTATCAAACTGCGCGAGCGAACGATTCTTTTCAAAGCTGTCCATGATTAAAAAGTGCCTTCGCTCCACTCTCGGCGAGGTAAAGTTGAATTCTCTCGCCATCATGTCTATCGAAAGGGACCTTTTGCGTGAGATATCTCTCGATGAAACAAATCTGAATTTTCCAGCTTGACGAGTAGAAAGTTTTCGCTTTAATGTAATGTCTGTTTCTATTCCTGTACATTGTAAGTTTATTCCATTCTGTATGACTGAATTTGAAACGTCTGTGACAAAAACTTTCTTTTTATTTCCGCTTTTCCTCACTCATAAAAGTGCCCGTGCGTTTGCTCTCCCACAAAACAGTGGGAAAGCTAATGGCGGCGATCTACGAGGTAAGCTCAATTAATGACAAACAAAAAATGTAAGTATGCAAAAATAAAATCAGCGATGTGGCACTTGTAAGCATGTGAAAAGTCGTGCTCTATGTTATATCAAATACTTTATTTTTAAGTGTCGGCATATTTTTTACCTCGTCCTTCGCCGAGTTCTTTTGCTCAGTTCCGCAGGAAAGCGAACGTATTTTTAAGATATGTATGAGAGTCGGCAAAAAGTGATGATTTTCACTATAGACTTAATTTTCTTGGAATGCATAAAAATAAAAAATTTACCCATAAGATTGTATTTTGTATGATACTGATTGTATATATTATATAGTCAAAATTTGTAAAAATTGTTGAAATATATTGGGCTAAATTGGTACCTTTCTAAGCGTTCGAAGCGTTGACGTTTTAATGTATGTTCCTTTCTTTTACTAAAGCTTCTCATTTTTGACCAACATTATCATCATCATCATTGTCGTCGTCATTATAATAATCATTATCAACAACATATCAGATTTCGGGGCCCTGGCCATCATTAGCCCAGGGCCCCGAAATCTTTTAACCCCGCCCTGCATCCGACAAGGTAGGCATAGTTCGAAACATTGCGTCCAGAGATCAGGATTAAAAGGCATCACAGATCGTCAGTGAGAAAATTAATCACCTCACCTGCCAAAGGGGTCGAGCACACGAGGGGTTAAGTTTGGGTTCTATGGCGCCCCAGCTACGAAGCAAAGATCTCATAATGTTTTGTTGAAAAAAAAAGGAGACCATTTTCCGGCTTATGATTCAAAGGCAAACATATAGAAAACCTACACCGATATGGTTAAAACATCAGTCTATGCCGAGGATATAAGCATAAAGTCGACAAAGCCAGCAAGTTTGAGGTTACAGGAGAACCAGTTTCAAAACCTAGGCCCAGCAATTAAAGGAACAAAAGCACCTGCAACTCTTTTTCTCGGCGAAGAATCACAAGTTTGGTGTACCTTTTCGTGCAATTATCTCAGAAAGGAATACATGATGGTGATGATGGCCAGCCATCGCTTCCAGCCTTTTGGCAAAGCACGTATCCTAAGGTTAGTGCAACGAAGATAACGAAATAAAAATAAATCGCAGAAAAAAGTTATAGTTTATATTTAGGAAAATAGAAAGGACGTTGTCTTTGGAATTTTAATTGACATCCAGGGTATATACTGTGTGCATGTACCATTCGGTACATTAAAAAGAAAAACCCTTGCCAATTCGCCATTCAACAATTGAAGGGCAAAGCATCAAGTGATCTAGAACGTGGCTGCAATGAATAATGGTAGCTTCCTGGTACTGCTTAATGTTCATCTAATGGCGAAGTGGAATCACACCAAGGCCGACCGTATAGGCCCGTAGCTCTCAAGTTCCCGGTCGTTATAACTCCCGCCACTGCTACAATTTTATGTTCGGCAATCACGGGCTAGAGAAACGGACAAATACGCGGTATCGACCAGCCAGGTTGAGCACAAGAGCAAGAACGTTCATTTTCGTCTTCCTTCATCGCGCCAGTCTGCATCACGTGCGGCGCTTTTATACGCTTATAGCACATACCCGGGTAAAACTCCATCAAGTTTCTGGACCTAGTGCTGGAGTTTCAAGTTGAACACGTGTGCTGCAGGTACAAGACGCGCTCATTCAGAGGACTTCTGTTATTTGGTTCAGAACATTCTAAGACTGTAAAAAGTTGTGTCAACACGTAGATTGTTGTAACCTTGAACAAACTACCCGATCATGAAGTTCCCCAAATATTTCAGAAGCAAATTACCAGACTACGTAACTCCGGCTATCCGGACTGTCTCCTCAGAGCAACTTGTGAAATTATTGGCAAGAAATCGAAGCACAAATTCGCGTGTACTTAGCGAACAGAGTGTGTAACACCAAAAGAAGATCGCAGTGGCGCCCTGCACTCATAAAATCAGACAAAAAAAAACAATTGCCGGTAGGCAGAATTTTTAGGTTCTAAGTCCGGGGCGTGGTATGTGGATCTCCTTCCTAAGAGTAAACGAACTGGTG
Source organism: Ixodes scapularis (assembly GCF_016920785.2). Lineage (NCBI taxonomy): Eukaryota > Metazoa > Arthropoda > Arachnida > Ixodida > Ixodidae > Ixodes > Ixodes scapularis. The sequence continues at coordinate 48,995 of NW_024609933.1, forward strand.
CAAGTCAGAATAACATATTAGAGAAAAAAAAACAAGTACTTATACAGGAACATTTGTCGCTAGTGTTCCTTTTGTTCTCATAGAAGAAGACCACTTGAACCGAGGAGACACAAAAATGTGCAAACACAACACCGTCTCTAACTAATAAGATAGGGTGTTACGTTTGTCCCACCCCCAACCTATTTTTTTTTTGTCCTCGTTTTTTGGGGCTTTTTTGGAATGATCGTTCTCCAACTCGCCTGCGCAATCACTCTTATTTAGGTGAACCTTTCGTTATCGTAATCCTTTTCATTTTTTTTTATTTTGTTTTGTAGCTTTTATGTTTATTGTGTTAAAATATTCTCAACTCGTCTAGTTTATCACTCTCAGTGAGTTAGAAGAATAAAAAGATCACACGAACAAAACAAATAGTCTACCGTTAAGAAGGCTGTTGTGAGGATTCACGGAGAGTACATTTGTTAATCATGCCACTGAAAGTGTGATTGGTAGAAGCATCAATTCAAGCAATTATATCGGGGCAAGACGACACTCGGAGCAGCACTCCACAGGACTCTATATATTTCAACGTCACCTTTTCCTTTCTGGCGCTCCTATTGTTCGCTTTATGCATCGCACCACACCAAAGTATGCCGCAACAGACTATGAAACGAACGAAAGCTGCTGGTCCCATTTCACGGTCGCTCACATACAAGGGTGAAAGTGGATTAATTAAACGAAAAAAAATGGGGAGAGAGAGGGGAGAGGGGGTTTTATGTGAATGGCAGGAAGCAAAAAAGGTGCATGAGAAAAGCAGGCACCTCCATAAGGCACGTCTTTTGTAAGTATTCTACTAAAAGCAAAGCTCCTAATGAAAATATCCTGAAGCACGTTGACTAAAAGGAAATCTTCTCAAGCCTTCATCTTTCCGCAATGCAACAGCTGCCGCCGTCAATCTCCAGATACTTTGTATCGTCGTTTGCATTTTTTTACATTCCCAACAGCGCACAAATGTTTAAGCAATGGCGCTTCTTGGAAACAAAATACATCTCGGGGCCGTTTAATTCGAAGGGGGATTTCGGACTCAGCAGTTCTGTGTTTGAGATTGCAAAATGATACGAAGACGTCACTGCAGAATGAGGTCTTTTGCCGAGGCCGACTTTATTCTGGGTGCCTGATCGTCTGACGTCTAACGCCGAACGTTGTTCCCCTAATGCTCAAATTTCTGAGGATCTTGCCCATTACTGACTTCTTATGTGCCTCGTCGCCATCGGCTCTTTTGTTTGCTTTCTCCTCTCTTCCTTTTGGTAGGCTGTCTCCTGCTTCCGGGTGATATTGATTTGTGGATTAAAACGCGAATAACGCGTTCAGTCAGAGATAGATAAAAACCGTTATTGACATCACAATGCGAAAAGTATTTTATTATGGTTGGCACAATGTTTAGTTTATTGGGGCACAACATACTGTCTTTGTGTCAACTAACTCTGAACCAAACAATTCTACCCAACTGAAGAAACATTAAATTCAAAACTGGACCTTTCTTCTGAGGCTAGTTTAGTCATTTTAGATCCTTGCAGGAGTAGACAACAAGCTAAAAAAAAAGCTTTTAAAAAATAATAAGAAAAATAAGCAGAAACAAACACAAATATATATCACAAAATGGCAACACAACAAGCGTGTGGTACTGACGTGTGGGAAGAACCCTGACAAGAACACGTTTCTTCAATCAATGTTCCCTGCGTCCCTCTAGCACATATCAGCGTTCGGGTGTAAGGATAAGCCGACATCCGACTTGGAGCAAGCGTACCGTGTTTTTCATCCATGGAAAGCACTTTCAAGGAAAAGCATCCGCCGGCTTCTTTTTTACCTTTTACGCATCAAAACCCAAGCGATTATTGCGGAGTCATCGTAAATGCCTCCGCAAAACATTCAAATCAAGCTCACGCCTAAGTGGATTGGTTAATTTTGGGTGCCCCTATTAAAACATCGCCGTATACTTTTCACATTGCCGAAGTGGGCATATACACAGGGTTACGTTAGAGAAAAACAGACAAAGAAAGAAAAGAATTTCTCTTTCTGACTAGAGGCACCGCTGGATACGTTACAACAGCGCTTCCGATCGAGCTGAGAATGGCGACGGATAGAGAAACTTCATTGCTCCTGGTGGTGGTTTTGATAGGTCGCTTACTCGTGCCCTCTTGCAATTTCCTCAGCACTCATTAGATCGGGTTCTTAACGTCAAGTGCACTGATATGAAGTGTTGGGCCCTTCCAATGAACCTTTTGTTTTTCCTTGCCAAAGCGCTTTCCGGCACACCACCTCTTACCGTCAGAACGAGTGTTTTAGATCCTGCGAAAAGTGAAAAAGCGAGCTTATGTACATTCCAAATGGTTTTGTTGACAACAAAGTCTTCCTTTTTCGATGTGGTAAGGACGAAAAAGGCTCACCTGTTCACGTATACTTCGTTTTCTTCCCCACTTTATTTAGAATATAACTACTATAGGTACACCATATTTGTGAGCAGGCGACGACGATCAGATCGAAAACCAGACATTTGCTGAGTTGTGAAACGGTCGTTATCGCTATCTTGGTATGCTGAGATTGAGTGGTTCCCTAATGATGTAGGCCAATGACTCAACGAAGTTGTGACAGTAAGTGGTGGCGCTCTTGGCAAAGTTTTTCTTCAATGCCGCCACTTACACTTCCACTTCCACTCGAGTTTCTTCCGCCGATTTCAGAGAGTGCTTCTTAACCAACACTAGAGGTCGAGTAAGAAGGTTTACATGCGTCTCCGAGTTACACGCCCTTAATAACAAGGCCACACTGTTTGATTTCCAACATCACCGACCGTAGGTCATCGCGGGACACAGATTCAAGAAGGGCACCCCATGGGCGGTCGACTGGGAGTTGTGTTTCATCAGTGGGTGAGGGTACGAATTCCGCCTGAACTATGCACTTCTGCTCATTTTGTACTGGCCTCCCGACGTGGAAAATGAGCCAGTAGGGCCTTACTACGGGGCAGGTGTTGCTTCGAGCCAGGGCAGCGCGCGCTCAACCGAGTTCAGGTCTCAGGAGACCAGCCATCACCGGAATTTGCCGTCTGTCTAAACAGGATGGAGGCTCTCGCTGTTGGTTTGATTGCCGCAAGCACGGGTCAAAACAAACTTCGATATAAAATTTAGGCGTTGAAATTGATTTCAAGCTTTATTTAAAACCTTGAGATTGCGCCAACAGAGGCCAGATCGAGTGCAGTTTGGAAGTGCGTATAAGAAAACAGTGGGGATGTTAAACTTGTCTCTTATTCAATAGAAAATGAAACAAAAACAATTAATAATAATACAATATTCTCAAGATACTTCCACGAATCAACTGATCTGTTCTGGTTATGCGAGTAATTCAGCAGTATGTGTGTGAAATATGTAAAGACCATTGGGGGGGGGGGGGGGGACAAGGTAGGGCCTCCCCCTTTGATAAGGGGGTGACTAATATACCCTCGAATTCGGAATCTGATTATCTTCCCTCAATGACTGAGTTGCGTGATATTATTAACACTATTTCGATCCAAATTCCGGAAGATATTGACGAGATCTGTGATCGGAGTGTAACTTTGATAAATTAAAGCACTTTAAACAGTTTCTTTTCGACAGGTATTACCCCATAGGGTCTTAAATGCACGATTGTGCGCCCCTTATTTAAAGGGGGCAACAGAAAGGACGTGATAAATTACTAGCCTATATCGATTATGCCAGTGGTTTTTCACATTAAGAGAAGGTATATCGCCAAGATTATAAACTCATCTCTGACACATTCATTTTAATTGTTAACTCTCAGTATGGATACAACAAGGGAAAGGGTTCAACCGTATTGCTTGAAGAATTTTCTGATAATGTGAACATAGTACCTTTGACGACATTAACATTAATTTAGTTAAGTTCTTAGATCTATCAAAGAAGATTTTTGATACAACTGACCGCTCAGAAATGATAGATAAGTTATATCCATTGGGATTTATGGGCCGTGTTTTTAATTTTTTTTTAAGAACTGCCTTTCTGAGAAAACGCAAACAGTTAAAATGAAGCAGGATGAGGGTAGCACTGTAGAAATAAATTAAAGCATTTCTCGAGGTTGATGGTTGACTCAATGGTTATTTAATGTTTATATCAATGATATGCGAAAAATAAATTTATTCTCACAATTATTTCAGTACGCCGACGACGCGGCTTTCGTTCCTTCACGTGAGAACGCTGAAATAGTTGTAGTGCTATTTCAAAGTAATGCAACTAAAATAGTAAAGTAGTTTGAAGAAAAATTTATCTTTAAAAACTCTAAAGAGACAAACTTTGTGCGTTTTAAGAACCTATATAGAAAAGTAGTCCCAAAAATGTTATCTGTTTTTATCTGGAAGAAAACATGACCATTAACTTTTGAAGCTAGCACAAAATGCTTAGGATTTTATTACGGCGAACACATGGTGTAAGACTACCACATAGAATATATAAAAAAGTTAAAAATGGTCTCGGTATACACATATCGAATAGGAACGGCAGCAAACACTACTATTAAGAAATATGTTTCTCAGTGATTGAGTGAATCAGTCTTTAGGTATTGAATCACGGTTTATGAATCTTGCTCTAGCAAACAGTAAGGAAACAGGCAAATATATAATATCAAATAACATGTTATATGGTACACGACCTCAAGATGCAGACAAACACCATAAGCTTGAAGCATTTGGTATCATGCCGTTGCATATTTTGCTCAAATACATCGTTTTAATACAGTACCATCATTGCTACAGAGAATTTAAACTCCCCGTAGAGAAAACAACCGCTTAAGAATACAAATAGGTTTTTCTTATCAAGAAGGCATGACCTCTGTGGAAATAAAAGCATTACGTTTTTATATTTCTCGTACATTGAACGGTATACCGCATGAATTTCTGAATCCGGTATCGTATAAAAACATAAATACTAACCTGCAAATATTGTGCTTACAAAATGACAATTAAGGCTTTTTTTAAATATACATAGCCATCTTTCCGGCCCAATCCGTTAAACACAGCGTTTTTAAGTAAAAATCTAAATTCTACTTGATTTCCGTTTATGGTACACAGGCAATGTGCCATTTGCTATATCCCCCAAGTGCCCCGGCCCGCGCTAAAACAATCATGGGAAGGGTGTTCCTTCAGCCCCTTAGTGACCGGTAATTTGGACCCTATCCTAGGTTACACAGCTTTGGAGTGTAATTCGGAGTCACCCTGAACAAACGCCTGATATGCCCCAATGACCTGTCATATCGCTTTTAAATTTCTCCTCGAAGTCAGCGTTTTTGATACTGTGCATGCTGTCCACCCTTCAACCTAAATGGGCTGCAGAAATCTTTTATATTATTATCATGCTGATATTAAGTTAGGAATGCTAAAATGCTATAAACAGCCCCGCGGACTCCGAGCTAAATCCTGGTTTTTGTTGTTGTGAATTATCGGCTTTTTAAGCAATTCCTGCTCAAACAAAAATCACGAGAATCATAATATTGTAAGATATATCTGCAGCTCAGCCAGGTTTAAAGGTGGATCGCATGCGCAGGATCAAAAATGCTGACATTGACGAGCAATTTTAAAAGTGATATGACAGGTCCTTAGGGTGTATCGGGCGCTTGTTCAGGGTGACTCCGAATTCCGCTCCAAAACTGTGTAACTATGGAGTTGGTCGAAAATTAGCGGTCACTAGGGAGTTGAAGGAACACCGTTCCCATGATTCCTCGAGTGTGGGCCGGGGCGCTTGGAAATATAGCAAATGGTCTATTACAGTCCTCGGCAAAATTACTATGTTTTGTCAAAAAAGAAACAGAAATTAACCATTTTCTTCATCTGGCTAGGAAATAAAACTTATAGGCTTCCAAAAGGTTACTAAATGTTGATTGATATTTTATGACTGTAATCTAAAATATTCCGGGGAACACTGCGATGTTTGTTGTTGTTCAGTCTAAATTCTGATTTTGGTGGATGTACCGAGGCGTTGGTATCCAAGAAAGCTGGCGATGACCACTTTACCGCATTGTTTCTCTGCGCTTTCTTTATAACAACTTTATTCTCACACAAACTTCGTGTGTGCATAATATCTAAGAAATTCCTGCGCGTCTACTTTCCCGCAAAACACTGAAAGAGCCAGTCTCTGCGATCTACGAAGAAGAAGAAAATAAATGGTGCTATGGAGAATTTGGCAGCCTTGAAATGGCGCCGGCACGAAATCAGCTCAGCGAATGATGAGGCGGAACATTCGTTTAGACCTCAAAGTGAAGTCTGCGCTGTGGCATTACGCAATGCAAAGCGTCATGCTTGCATTGCTTAATGCCACAGCGCAGACTTCCTTTTGAGGTCTAAACGGAAGTTCCGCATCATCATTCGCCGAGTTGATTTTGTAGATCGCATAGATTGGCTCTTCAAGTGTTTGGCGGGTAAGTAGACGCGCAGGCATTTCTAAGAGTGTAGGCTTGTCTTTTACAGACCTCATATTGTGAAAATATGTTTAACTGGCTAATATTCACTTACTTCAGATTCCTATTTATTGAATATGACTGTTGTATTTCTGTAATACTATACGGTTGGCACGGTTAAAAGACTATACCTTCGTGAAGTTTTTTTTTTTAAGATTATTTTTATATGCACAATTTCTTGGACCTTTCCTTGTATATATTTCCGCGAGTACGCTTTACGTTCAAGGTCATTTGTTTTAGAAGTGTCCGTTAAACTATAAACGCCTCGTATTTTTGCTGCCTTTTTTTGGCGCAAGTACGGCGTTTGAATGAAATTATATTTCCTGTCGTTGTCGGACCACGTCAACAAGTTTCACAGGTTTTCACAGTCTCGATTATCTGTTTTGAAGATATACGCGAATACAAAATTAATATTATCATTAGTAAAAAATAAACGAGTTGCCAACCACCCCGTAAAACCGTTTGCGTTTCAGTAAGCAATGCTGCAGCGTTAGGGTTCGCCAATGGATGCAGTCCTTCCCTCATCGGAAAATACAAATTGGCAACGTGTATTGAGGCTGTAAATAGACCTTTCGCTTAATTACCCAACCATCAAAGAGAATGCTGGGAACGTAGGTACACGCACCGCACGCGCTCGCCTTCCTTATACAAACGATTCGAAGTAAATGAATAAAAATAAAGCGTTTGTGGAACGAGCGTACGAAGCGTCGTTTGTTTTAATTTTTTTGCTTCCGAACATTTCCAGCTGCAAGCGCCAGCAAGCGCAGCGCCTGTACCTACGCTCCCGACACTTTCTTTGATGTTTGTGGAATTAAGCAAAAGGTATATTACACTGCGGAGCCTAACAGATGGATCGTAGTGACGTCCCATCAGCAGTCGTCCTGGAGACCTTGCTGCAGAGTGCGTACTATTTGGAGCGTACACCCGTAAGCAATATGAAGGTGAACAACCCTCTTCTTGTTTTTGACGCTCCTGCAAGTTTTCGAACAAGCTCTGTTCCAGAAGAAGGCTAGAACGCAAAGTTTAGACCCCAAGCCACGTACCATTTGGGACGTTGAGAGTTAATATAGCTTAGGGAGCCGTAAAACAGGCAAGAAACCAGGTAAGGTGTTCACCTTCGTATTGCCGGCGGGTGTACGTCTTGCACCACAGAATAGTTCTTTCTCGGAGTGAACAACTGTAAACGACCACCAGCATGGTGCGGCGATGTCAGGTCCAAGCCTTGTATGGAGGAAAACGCTGCATTTCACCCCTCCCTTCCCCAGAAAAATCACACTATGCAACGCGCTAGAGAGCAGTGCGCACGTCTTGGAAAGTTGACTACCAGGTTCTAGGATGGACACGACATGTACGTGGGGAGCTTCTTTCTTTGAGTAGAAGAAAATCTGCTATCCTATGTCCCTTTTCACGGGCAATTTAATGCCCTTCAGGACAAAAGCCTTTACAAGATTGGTGAATCAGCTGGCTTTCTCGACTCTGCGCGTCGCGGTGCATCTCCTGATTTGCCTTTTAACCTCCGATCAGACAGGGTCTTAATCATTTCGTGCCCAAATATTTACAGGCAATCATCTTCCGTTAATTAATTATGAGGGAGTATCCTCCTCCGTCCTCCTACCCAAGGACGTCAACCCCAGCCCGTGAATTTACGACGTTGCACAATATCGGTTTCGTACTTTAATGTGTGAAACCACCCATGTGTTACGGATTAACGTCGGATTGATTGTATAAACGCGATTCCTAATTACATTCTTCTTCTTCAACTTAAAAATATTAACTATATATTCTACTTCTTTTTCTATTCCGGTTTTTCATTCATATATATTAATAAGAGGGAAAAAAAGTTTGGCTGTATATTTCTTGTCTTTATCTGCTGCAAGCACCTACCTACCTGCGTGTGTCGGTAGCTTGTTTCGCAGCTGTGTACATTACACATATAATCGAATGCGTAAAAACACTGACCTTACTCATCCGCTCTCTCCGTTACAATGAAGGCTACTGTGGTTAGTGGTCCACCTGATGAAGGGCAAGCCACCAAATTTTACATGCGCATTTTTAAATGTGCGTGAAATAATATTTGCGAGTATTTTCCTTTCCAGTCGTCGTGTGGAAAAGAAAAAAAAAATATTGAAGCCTAAAGAGGCAGTTGGCTATAATTCGGCAGTTTTAAAAATAAAATGAGTTCGCGAGAATGCGCAATTGCAAATGAGTGGCAAGGGATAACGTACTTTCCAAAGACAACCTCACGCTATTATTCGCTGGTCGACAACCGTAGTTGCATTCTTTAACATTACGTATTGGTCGTTTTTATATTATTTTTGTGGCGCGTTTAGATTTCTTTGTCGAAGGTCTAATAGACTTGTTTGCTGACCTGCCGAGTTTGGCGACGCAGACCATTCAACAATTTACTCGAAACAAGCTAACTAACTTTCAAAACCCTGCATATGTTCAAGGTAAACCCCTTTGTGAAACCGGAAACGCGGTAAGTTTTGCCGAAATCCACAACTCCAACAATTGATGCCGGGCACGAGATTTTTTTCCGTAAACGGTAAAAATGACGGGGAGAATTCAAACTGCATCATCACATTACTAAAACAAAAATGAAATACTGAATGGGGTCAAATATTGTTTCAAATTTCCTGATGTGACTCCCAGATGGCCCGGTTCTTTTTGTTTTATACGCGGTTATGGAGGTTTCAGTTTGACTTCAAGGTTTGTTGTTGGTGGAGCAGTAAAATCTTTGCGCTGTGTTCAATGGCTTGATATTCTGGCCATTTTGCGTAATCTGTTTTATCGCGGACGTTTTTTCCTTCTAGTGAGCCAGTGTTCGATTATTTTCATGGGTGGCATTTTAAGAACTAAGTGTTCAGCTGTCCGAAACTGACTCACAGGTTACGTTTCAGGTTCATCCTCGTCATCGTGCTGTTTCTTTACCTGTGTGATAATGTGATTCGATTTCGCTTCTCGTGATGTTACTGGTCTTGCTAGCTTCACGAAAATAAGTATATTTCCACCGGTCTCACTCATTGCTTTCCTGCTAAGCTAAAAAGCAATTAAGCATTAAAACAGAGTCAAAGCATTTAGTACATTTTATAAGAAGTTGAATATTTAGGATTCACTAATCCGACTTAGATTGCGACAATATGAATAAAAGCAATTATACAGGTAAACAAAATGTTTTAAGTATATTTGTAACGAACTTGGTATCAGAAAACGCTGCGCACATGACCCATGACGACTTTGACGAGGATTGAACACTTAAACCACAGACGTTTTTTTCCTAATTCTTGAAATTCTACTAAACACCAAGCGAAGGTCATTAAAAAATCTAATGTGACCACTGTTGAAAATTACTAGCATAATGACGTTTTTCTCATGGCGTTCTACACATATATTTTGTTCGAACTGTTGAAACTCATATTTTTTATGTTATTTGCATGTACTGAATTATTACTCATCCTTGCAAGATTTTAAAAAATAAGCAATAGCAATAAATAAATAGATAAATAAATAAATTCATAAATAAATAAACAAATGCGTAAGTAAGTAAATAACAAAGTTCCTCCAAAACCTTCCTTACAACCAAATTCACACACACCACCTTTTCAGTCCTCCGGCTTTTGTGATCAGATATTCTTCGACACATTTTTGAAAAACTGGAGACGACGGACGAAAAATGGGACAACACACAAGACGTCTGAACTGAAACTTCTTTTGGGGGGATCGGTGGCCGAGTGGTCTAGCGCACACCAGCTCGGAGCACGTGGAGCGAAAGCTCGCGCTGCAGAACCTAGGCATCCTGGGTTCGAGCCCCACCCCTGCCCGTTTCGATCTGGATGAGCATCGTACCGGCGTGCGGTCGTGTATCACTACTGCGTGATGCACGTTAAAGACCCCAGGCTAGCGGCTGTACCGCACTGGCTAAATTTCTCATCTACAGCTGGGAGACTCGTCGCCCCTGTGAGGCAGACCAAGTTCTAGGCTGTATAAACACACACACAACCCAATTTTTTTTAAACTTCTTTTGTGTTGACTCCTTTTTGTCCGTCGTCTCCGGTTTTTCAAAAATGTAAAACATCAGCCAACACACCTGCCCTACTCAATCTATCTTCAATTCTTCGACAGCTCCGTGGAAAACCTCTAGGAAAGCACGTAACGAAATGTGGTGCTCTCGCGCTAAAAAAAAACTCTTTCTCCAGCCGAATTTCAATGAGTGTCTTAACAAATTAAGTACAAACTGTTTTCCATGCACGGGGAAAGAAACTTTGACTTCGAAACAAAACAAAATCTTTTCCAAACGACAAGAGGCAGCCACTCCACAGTGAGTGAGCCACAAACTTGGCCTTTATATTTTATTTATTTGGAGCGTCGGCAAAAATTTGCCTTAATGCCATGTTTAAGGGTGACGTTAGAGGTCGCCTGACTAGGCCCTTAGCTCCAAAATACACTCGCGACACTCGCGACTTTTTGACGACTGTTACAGCTATATTTAAGGACATACACTTTTATGCCTGCTCAAAAAAGTGCAATTAGAACTCTATCTTCTACCAAAAATATGACAATTCCAGCATCAAATAACATGACAAAAACACAGCAACGGTTCCAACGGATGTACCGAATGCATTTTTATTGTGTCTAGGAGATTAGCGGAGAGCAAGTACGCTCGATTAATAAATTAAGGCGGAGTAAATAGTAGAAGGTTTTGGTACACGCCAATGTATTACTGAAATAGGCTGTTCTTGGTATGTTTCTGACAAAACTTCTACGTCTAGAATTATAGTAGGCACCGTTGTCTGTATGTGCAAATGTAAATAATTCGTGGTAATGTTATATTTAAAATATGACATTTAGACATTTGTTGGCTTTACCAAGGTTAGATGTGCAGCCTAGGATTTGATCAAATGTAATAGTAAGTATTATGTTAGCTGAATTAATTTCATATAAACAGCATGCCTTTTTGCATCTGGGAAATATGTTTTATATTAGATTTAAATGTGTAGCTCCCAGACAAGTAAACGAGAGTGTAGTCCTGAACAAAATTTCAGAAATAAAGCTGACGTTTTAGCCACATGGGAGCTAATGCTTCAGATTAATTCCGTGAGTTCCAAGACGTTGTAAAATACTGCCGCGGGCGGGGCAGAGCAAGGAGCGCCCGGCCATGGACTTCTACTATTCTTACTCAGGAGGTAACATTTATCATTTCGTCCTACTTTCTCGTTCTCCAAAGCCCCTGTACATTCGCGCCCCGAACGCCCGATGTTTGAACCTTCTGTGCCGTATTATCGAAATGCCGACTAAAACTAGATAAGGAGCTGCGCGGGACGCCGTGGAGTCGATTCTTCGAAGGCTTCCAAGTAACCGCCGCAAGATCGAAGAAGAAATGGCGCCGGAGCCTGGCCCTGCCCACTGAAAGTATGGTTCCCAGCCCGCACGCTCCTCCCAAAACGTACACCGTATTGTTTGCATAAACTGCTACTGACGCCAACTTGCGAAACATTACCCTACATCGGTTATCTACCCAATTAAAAAAAAAAGTGCTACTTTGCAAGATCACCGTTGTCCGAGTTAACACTGGGAAAAAGATTATTGCTGCTGACTCAACAACAGGGGCAGTCGCTCTCAAGCTCCTTAACACAAGCACTCTGGATGGCATACCGGTAAAACCTTTCCTTCCAACATTACGCAACTCATGAGTGGGAGTCGTCATCGACGTGAACACCAACATTCAAAAGGACAAGTTGGCGAGAATGATCGCCCTTGGCATGCACGTCACACAAGTTTGTCGCTTGATCACCAGTACTGCAGTCAAAGTGACGTTTGACGGTGACACGCTACCTGCTGACAACAAGATAGGTCTCGTCCGCCACCTGGTGATGCCTTACGTGCCCGGACTTCTAAAATGTCGGCGCTGCTACCGCTTGGGTCACGTTGCTTTCTGCTTGCGACTGCGGTAAGCGATGCCCACAATGTTCGGAAACTCACGAGAGCGACGGGTGCCCGTCAGGAGCCCCGCAATGCATAATCTGCCGTCAACCATATGAAGCGACTTCGCCCGAGTGCCCGAAGTCGCAACGGAAAAAAAAGCTATATGCAAGCCCAAGGCCCGCTCGAATGTATCGTGCGCAAATATTGCCAGAAAACTCCGGAAAGATGCTGCGGAGAAACGCGCAAAGGCGTATTATTTCCCACCTTTGGAGCCTGAGTCAAACTAACAAGAAGTTGATACCCACCCCAAGAGATTACATCAGCCCGTTCCCGTTATCCAAGAAGGAATTAGCCCAGTTTGAAACCCCGACAATACCGGAGGACACAAAACCAACTTCATTGACGCGAGTCAACAAGACACACTTCGGACAGCTAAGCATACTGGCACGGAAACACTCAGCTTTTTTCACTATAATTGGGCTCACTCACTGGTACGTATTATGAACACCGTAGAACACTTTCTTTCCGGAATATTAGTAAATATCAACTAATGACTCGGACCGGCAACTATCTGATGGTGTACAACATCGGCCACATGCTGCGCGAAGCCCAAGAAAGATAGTAAAAACAAGAAACAACAACCTTTAAACACGTCCGCTGTCGCCCACTACAAACCAATGCCCTGCTCTAGCAAGCATCCTGCAATGGAACACGAGAGGTCTTCACTCAAACAAAGAAAAAAAATAAAGAGGTAGCAACGAACGCGTTTTACTCCCTTCTACTGAAACGCTCCCCAGAGGACTCGAGAAGAAGGGAGGAATGAGTCGGTTTTCCCCTTCTCCAGGCAAACGGGAGAAAAATTCCGCCCTCCAGCCTCATCTTATTTCGGTTTCAATTTTCTAGCACGTCGCGCCCGTTGTTTAATAAACCTCAATGAGTTGATTGGGCTTCGGCGGCAGCGAAGACCGCCTGTAATTCCTTCTCCCAGTCCAAACGCTTAGAACATTTAGGTTGCAGTGACGCTTTCGCCACTAATTTGTCAAACGAGCAACTGGAGCCGGTAAAAACAGCCAAGTTCTGGAGCAGTCGCAGCAGCGCTACGTGCATTGGGCTAAGATAGACGCCTCCGAATTGCGGAACGACGTGTCGACGTTGAGGACGTCATGAAAACCGCAGAAGCTGTGTCCTAGACAGACAGGTTCGTTGCCGGGTGCCTGCGCGTCTTCGGTGCTGAGTTGGATTCTGCTTTCCGATGCCGAGTGCCAAGCGGCAATCAACGTGGTTTTGTGTTTCTGTGTTTCAGCAATATATTAGCAACATCGCGATGGCAGTGTTGTGCCTTGTGAACATAATACTGAACTTATCGCTGATGGTAACCATGTGTTCGCGTATCAGTGATGTAATAACAAGACGAGATGACCTAAAATGTCGGGCATTGATGCCACTGGTCGGGCCATGATCGGAGGGGCGGAGTGTCACAGGTTGACATTCCGCTTTACATTAAAGAGTTTAAGACAGCTTAAGGGATTACGGTGCCATCGAACGACTTGCGGATAGTCAAGTTGAAACGATGGCCTGTACCGTAGCTTCTATCGTACAGTGGCTAAACCGACTGTCCTCTGCGATGTCCTGTTGTCTCTACCCCGAGAGCGAATTTGCTCTGAGGAGAGGGCTGAAAAGTATGAAAATATGACGGAAAGCACGTATATTTACAGTTTGAAATTTTATCATTAAAAAAGGACGGCAGGTAAAATAAAAAAATAAGCTATCCTTTATTTTGCTGTTTATATATGCTACGGTTCGTGGAGAAACTGCTCTCCAAGTAGCGCGCTGGGATGAGCACTAGAAGTTTTCGAGCTCACCACAGCGTAGATCCGTACACTTAACACCTGCTGCAAGTCGCGGCTTTGACTGCATTCAAGTTGATCAAAAATTGATTTCTCTGCCCGTGAAGCATTCCTTCCAGCTGGGTGAATATCCCCTCTACAGAAAATAATTCAAGATGACAATTGCGGTCGAACAGCACAAATAAAAAAAAATACTACGATAAAAAACTGACTAAAACTGACTACGACGTGACGTGCAGGGAACCAAACACACGGCTTGGAACCGCTGTGGAGCGGCTTGTTTTATTGGCTTTCAAATAACTACGGCATGAGCGTTTACTTTTTCTTAAAATATTCATCCCTTGTGCTGTTCAAAGTACTTTAAGAGGTGTGACATTACTGAAACAAATCAACATGCTGGGAATATTATGTATTGCTTAGGTGGTCACCGAGCAAATCCGTACCTTCAAAACGACTAGTATAATAGGCGAAAACGCAGAGCTTGGACGTATACTTTGTCTCATCCTACGATGGACTAAAGGGCAAAGCCACGGGCCGCAGGTCCAATCACTTTCCACGCTATACTATAACACGCTTAACATTGATTAGGAGTGGACGAATAATGCTCGAATCCAAAAGCTCCGCATCATTTCTATAGACCGACACGCTGTATACAAACAAGCCCTTGTTTGCCCACACCAGATATGGGCACTGCGCGTGCGCAGAAACCGTATTCACGTGAAGTAAATCGTCTGCGCATGCGCAGTGCCGTCGACAGCGCGACCGCAGCTGCGTGACGTCACGGCCGCGTGTTGGTCTGTAGCTTAGACGCTGCAAAGAGCCTATATGTCGTCGAATTCTTTGCGATGTAAAATTGTTGAGTCATTCAGTGCTCTTCGATACGAACCATTGTCCACCCGTCCCCTCATCAGTGATTCGAGACGCGGGCACCGATATGTGCACCGAAGCGAAATACCACAGAATTTCTAAGTGTCTCGTGATTGGACCCTGCGGTCCGTAGCTTTTGCCTTCATTCCATCGTAGGGTTAGTGTGCTGTTGAAGTGAGGTTTTTATGTGCAATATATGTGTATGCGCTCAATGTATATGTTCGGCTGATACTTGTAGTATGTGTAATGGATCTCTACATGTCTGTATAACAAATCTGCCCGAATGGCCCAAAGCGCAAGAGTAGCGTGAGCAAATAAAATTATTTCTGGTGACGCATGAATTGTGCGGTACCTAGCAACACCCAGCCTAGCTACTTGCAATTAATCTGCTTGACCCTGCCATCTGGTGGCAAGTGATTTACCCTTTCGCGCTTCGCGATAATTTCTGGTTGCCGTGCAACAATGCGCCAAGCAGGCTGCTTCGAATTTGCTCTTCTGAGACCGGCTTTTGGTTTTGCGAATAATTTACCACTCCTGCTTGATGTGCGACGCTGACGAAGGAATTTTGGCTCGAGGAATAACAAAGGAATAACTTAAAGTTCGCGAAGTAACTGGGTATCGGTTGTCTCTGTTTAACATCGCAGTGCTGACGACGAGAAGGCTTGAGTAACTGCTTTCAAAATGCGGATTCCTTTACCTGCGGGGGAAAGCTAGCTTCGGAAATAGACACAGTTCGCGGAAAGCCCCTGATACGCTTGATTTGCTGCTCCTCTCGCCCCGTACAATAGACGTAGCATCCTTGTTAAGCCTTATTGAGCTCTATTTGCTCAATTCTGTACCGCCATAATGAGATGTATGCGGCAAAGGAACCTTGCTCCCCTGCTTTTAGGACAAAGGTTTCTCCCCTTCTGAAGGAAGATATGTTCCAAGAGAGTTCCTCCCTTTGGGGAGGGCTATAGAGATCCTTGTTTTTAAGAGTGTTAGAAACAAGCTCGCAGAACTACAGCTGCATCTACAGAAAAGAACCGTATGCAAAACTGGCCTTATCTGATGGAAAGTTACCTAGTGGTGCAGGTCTATCTATATTCAGGCCGGTGATCAGCGGTTCAAGATCTGACGAGACACGAGCTCGAGCGGATATTTTCTTCCCCACATCGGTACCGTACTCCATCGTTGACTTGTCAGACACGTGTACAGAAAACTTTGATGTCACCTTTGTGCAAGTCAAGCTGGGGAAGTCGGAGCTACACATCGTCAATATGTACGTCCACCCATTTGGTCCGTATAAGGCGCCGACACTTGCCACCGAATCCGGAGCATGTGAAAGAACAGCACACTGATCCTTGGGTGCTTCAAAGCATATCACTAAGCTTGGAGCTGTAGCCTGAACTCCCGCCGTGTTAACGGCATCCTCAGGGCCGTAGAAGATCACGTTTTCATCGTGATGAATGACGGCTTTTATAACCTATTTCCGTGCGGGTTGCTCACCCTGGACTATCGGCATCAGCCTTTCCACACCAGAAATGAAAGTTACATGAAAAAAAATCCCGACGCTTGAGCTAGTGACCACTACCCGATAGTTCTAACTCTGCATAACAGACTGCCTGCGAAGCACGTGACATACAAAGTCGTCAGATGGGACATGTTTCGAGTCAAGCTCTCCCAAAACCTAGAGCTCGAAGACATATTCCAGAGTATCAAGAAAAGCCTCGACATCGAAACACAGGAAATTCATCTGCCGTCTACCCAAGTGGCACCTGATTTGAAGTATCTAAGGCTGCGGGCGGCAAGAAGGAGAGCACAAATAATATTGGCTCGCGCTGGATCAGCCGAAGGTCGAACCCTGCACGACAGGCTAAACTCGGCTCTACGGGGCCACAAACTGAAACTGAGAAGATCCTCATGGCGGCTTTTTCTTCTCTCTGTGGACGCGCACACACAAGGGAAAGTCGTCTGGGGAGTAGTCAGGTCCGTTCCAGGACGCAAGAAGACCAGCAACTCCTTTGAGTGCATCGCCCTTGGCATTACAATAGCGCAAGAGGCCGAGAAATTTGCGACTTTATTTGCAACGTTTGTCGCACTTAACGACACGCCGGTCCAACCAGCCGTGGGTCAGCAGCCAGGCGACATCAAGGAGGCCGCAGCAAACCATCGTTTTACACTTGAAAGACTGCAAGACGCATTGAACAAATTAAACAAAACAGGGTGCCCCCGTTCCCACGGAGCGACAGTTCAGGTCTTATGAAACTTAACACGAGACCAGCAACTTCAACTTCTAGCGGCTTACAATGACATTCGGACCACAGGTGAGCTGCTCATCACATGGCGTACGACGCAAATCATTTCTCTGCTAAAACCTGGGAAACTTCGTGGCGCCTTAAGTTTATACCGTCCCATTTCTCTCTCACCGTGCACCAGAAAGGTCACGGAAAGAATACTTCTGAAGCGAATTCAATAGCATCTTAGTAGGTCGCAACATACTTCCACCTCAGCTCACGGGTGTTTGCCAGGGACACGGCACGGTCCAGAGTATTGCGGACCTCATATCTTCCTTTTAACACTCTAAAACAGCGCGGGCTGCGCACGCTGGCCACTTTTCTAGACACAGAGCAGGTTTTCGATGCCGTGCCCCACATTACAATCCTAAGCAAGCTTCACGAACTCGGCGTTGGGGGCAAGCTTTTCCGCTACTTAACTTCTTCCCTTAAGGACCGGACTTTCCACGTAAGCCTCGGCAACGTGATAAGCACCGCGTGGCGAATAGCATCAGGTATGCCCCAGAGAAGCTGCCTAACCCCTATGTTTTTCAACATTGATGTGGAGCGCCTTCCTAATACGTCCGCGGCATCCGTCTCGCCGTGCATGTCTCCGTGTACGCGGACCACATGTATAACTGGTCTTCAGAGCGCGTGGGAAGAGTGGTTCAACTTAGAATGCGGCTGGCTTTTATGACCGCGTCGTACACCGCCTGCTGGGCCTTGGGCTAAGAGTCTCCGACACGAAGACGAAGGCCTTGGCGTTTCCAGCAAAGAAGAACACTGTACTGCAACCAAAGCTTCGGATAAACAATCAAGACATTGAGAGCGTGCTGCGGCATCGGTTCCTCGGAATTCTATTAGATTGTCGGCTATCTTGTGGACCCCATGTCAATGCATTGGTAGCGAGTTGCATGTCCCGAAACAACGTTCTTCGGCGAATGGCTGGTACAGAATGGGGCTGTTCTCAAGAAGTAATACTGCGGCTGCACAAGGAACTCGTGGTAAGCAAGATAATGTACTCTGCATTGCACATAAACCCGGCTAAATTAGTATGGGACAAGGTGAAACGAGCATACGGGGCTGGCCAGCGAACAGCATTTGGCTACCCCGGTTTACCAGCCTTTATAAGCTACTCAAAGAAGCTGCTAGCAAATCTTTGCAAGTCATGGCCCAGTAAGCAGCACTTTGATATTAGTGCCACACAGCCTTCGCCGGACGTTAACTTACCTGAAAACTGCGCTCACGTTCTTTCTCTTTAATAGGCGACCGCCTGAAGGCCACCGGCTGGTAATCACCACAAAATGAGACCAGGCTGCTAACTTTTCCTTCTCGACCTCGCCAAGCACCGAGGGTTGCGGCACCGTTCAGTTTTTCTCGACGTGCCAGGCCTAAGAACAAATCGGCAGCAAGGTGACATCGTCGCACAGCAACTTGTCGCAAGTGTCATGGAAGAACGCCGCACTCAGTGTATACGTTTTTACACGGATGGCTCCTTGGACAGACTCAACACTACATCAAACGCTGTAGTTTTCCAACCTGCAATTAAATGACTATGGAGCGAGTCTTTCAATAACCTATCTTCTTCTCCCAACGCCGAGCTGTGTGTCATCTCTGTGTGTCGCTCTCCAGCGACTCGCCAACCCAAACGAAACACACTGCTCACCCACGCTAAGAGCCATCAACACGGCCGCGACGCTCACAGGAAAGGGATGGAATCGTTTCCTGAAATGGGTACCATCGCATTTCCGAATTTCCGGTAATGAGGAGGTGAACTCCTTGGCAAAAGAGGCCCATCATCATTCGCATATTTCTGGCCTGTGGCTGTCATGGACGCAAACTCAGTCTGCCATGCTACGCTACTTAGAGCACAGCCGACACAAAGGCGCTTGTTCACTTCGCCGCGTTTAAAACGTAGCGACCTGGTATTTCTAAGCCGCCTTCGCACTGGGTCAGTGCTCACAACAGCCCTGCGTTATGGAAAAAATCTCTGGAACGCCACCTCTCATCTATGCGGCCGCTTCCGTGTCCCCAGCGACATCACACACCCCCTTTTGTTGTGCCCAAAGTTCGACGCCGCAAGGAAAGAGATGGTCGCCAAGGTTCGGACTGCCGGAGCAACCATAATTCATAATCAACCCTAAGGTTTTGTTAAGGACGGAAGGGCTCAACGCCTTCAAGGTCAAGACACACCAGGATGTCGTCCAGTACCTCCATGCCACCGGACTGAGCGGACAGCTGTAATGCGCGCCGAAAGATATTTCAAGACGGATCTCACATAACCCTGTATCACACACAACACGCTAATATAAAAAGTTAACACAAGGCTACGTGACCAGCCAGAGTACAGCGATGGCAACAACGTGTTAGACAACAACACAAACAAACAAACAAACCTTGTCGAGTTAGTCTCGCTCTCGCTTGCTGTTACGCCGCCAAATCGCCGCCCGATTTTCTGCTCTCTCGACGCTCTTCCTTTAGTTTGTTTGGCACATGTTCGCACCCATGAGACATTCAGTTTGACACAAGATTTTCGCTGCTTCTGCTGCTGCCCTTCGAACAATACTACGTTTCAAAATGCTGGCATGACACATCCAACAAAGTTATGAAACTACACTACATAAAGCTTACATTTAAAAAAACCTTTATAAAAATTGTCGTTAAAATATCACTAAACTGGGGGTATTAAATCGCATATCATTTAAGAAAACAATTTAGCATTGTTTACTTAATCTTTAGAATAAGCTAATAGGCATCAAATAATTTAGACAAGGGTTTTAATCTTATAACTGTGAAAAATTTAGGAGAGAAGATAATTCTGGACGAAAAACAAGAATAGTGCCATTGACGTAGAGCACAGTATCTGGAGTTTGGGGGATACAAAACAGTGCCATAAACAACAGAAAAAAAGTTATTGAATTCTTGTAGAACACAAGATGTAATGCGT
Organism: Ixodes scapularis; assembly: GCF_016920785.2. Classification (NCBI taxonomy): domain Eukaryota; kingdom Metazoa; phylum Arthropoda; class Arachnida; order Ixodida; family Ixodidae; genus Ixodes; species Ixodes scapularis. Next base: position 69,304 of record NW_024609933.1, read on the forward strand.
ATTTTGTGTCTAAGGTTGTGCTATTAATTACCACAAATTTCATACACGTTGACAGATACCTGCTTAAGAATTAAAGGGTAGTGCCTTTTATTTCCTCATCTGTTGGCTTGTTGAAACGCATATTACGTTTTATAAAGTAAAACGTTTTCTGAAAAAAATGCCCATAGCCTACATTTGCTTTTCTATGGTTTTAAATATGATAGACTAAAACACAGAGACTAGGGGCAACGAGGGATAACTCGGCACAGAAGTGTCATTGGAGATGTCTCTGTCGCCGCGTCGCTCGTCACCTTTAGTTTTGAGTATTTTTCCAACCACCGCCAGTTTGATTACGTCTTGACTTTGTCTTCACTACTGATAAATTTAAATTGTTGGCAATATCGAGTCAAGCAGAACGGATCGACTCACCTCATTGGAAGTATCTTTGGTTTTTTTTTTTTATTTCAAGAGCTTAATCGGAATTTAAGAAGAATATTAAGCTATCTAAGATGTTAATTTTTCTAAAATAAAACAAGTGAGTATTGTTATAAGTTTGTATCACGGATATTCTAAGTTACACAAGCTTTATGCAAAACGGTAATTCCTGCGGGTATAAGTTTTTTTCAGTAATGATTAATTTCTTCATCTGTATTCTAGTAATTTATTTCTAAATCGTCCTAACTAGAATTGAATAGTAAGTTGCATTTAATGTTTATGCTCGTCATTGTCCAGCCAGACCACTGGAATCGCGCTGGCTACATTTATTGCGCTACTGATCGGCTAAATAAAACATCTAAAATAAAAATAACGTGGGGAAGTATTAAGACTTTTTATTAGACAACGATATTTATCTGGTGAACAATCTAATATATTAGATTGCAGACCGCTTTACCATCAAAGCCACATGAGCAATCGGCTTAAAACACCTTATTAAACAACACAAGTTGCAGGGAGGGTGGCTTAGAGAACCACAAAATGTGAGGTATTATGCTGCATTTACTTCTAGGAACCTTCAGAGGTAATTATATTCAAAACTCCAAACGCTAAAACAATGCTAAATAAACTTATTAGCGAACTCTTTTGCGCTTTGAGTTTGTTCGCCTATTTTCATGTCTGTTCGAACAGTGTTCTCACTCTTCCATTTAGAGTTAAAAGGCCAATAATCTGTTAAACTTAATGACATATAACATACTACATTATAGTCGCTTTTTATTGGGGCGTTTGAGATGATGAGAAAAATGCTTAGTAAACTTAAGTAATACCTCATTTTGAATGTAAGATATATACATAAATTGCTAATGTTTTCGTACTCGTGTTTTCTTTCCGGAAGTGAAAGCGTTTTCCCTTGTTCTGTAGGCAATTATTTTTGTACCACTCATACAAATATCAGTAGCATTTAAAAACACTGTGGTCACTTTATGCTTCGATGTTTCTTTTTAGATATGTTTTCTACCTTTGAGTTTTCAAAAATAACTTTTTCTCAGGGTGGTCTAGTGAGTATATGACACCAAATGGGGAAATTAAGGGAGGGGGGGGGGACGGCGGCTGCTTTGATGGCCGTCATTGAGATTACGTGGGTTGTCATTAAAGATTTGGAGAGAGAAACACAATTGCCATTTTGTTTCTGGCACCAGCAAAGGAATTCTGTAAGTTTGACACCAAGTTTACTTCCCCCAGACGTTTGCCACCTCAGTGGTTTTAAAGCAAGGCGACGGCATACAGATCCCCGGGTAGCGGGCTCGAAGTTTGAATCTCGGGCAATGTGTTTGCAATCTGGCGAACGCTTATTGTGGAGGGGAAGCAGGCTAACCGAGATTTCAGTAGCACGTCAAAAGATTCCTAGAGGGTTGAAAATAATCCTCACTTTTGCGCTGGTGCATCACAAATGCTCTTCGCTGGATTGGGACGTAAAATAACTCTAGTTTAAATTTGACCTTTCCCCAGACGCTTAATGTTGTTTTGAGAAGGTCAATAATGGGATTTACAAATATACTGCCGAATATACATAATTTTGCAGTTTTCAAAAACGCCACTAAAATGCAATCTCCAGAAACTAGCATGAGCGCAACTGACGCTCATGAATTACCGCTTGAACGCTGAAAATCAACCCTGAGAAGCCCTCCTTTGCAACAATTTACAGCGTTCGCAAAACCTACCGCAAAATGTTTTTGTGCATCCTATCGCATTTTTTTCTGCTTGTGTTGCTGTATCCCTTGCATAGTTGAACGCCTTTGCTCAAGCTATGAGACGGTATGATCCTTCATGACAGCACACGCAGTGAATGCGACATGCAAAACCATGCTGAACAGACGTAGTATCGCGTAGGTGATGTGGCAACTGAGTCATATTTCTGTAAATTCCGCAACGTAATCATAAACATTCAGACCTCGATCAAGCGCTGTTTGAGAACTGGGGAGTAAACACCTGACGAAGAAAAATAATTTCTAAAAAAATGGTCCCGCTTTATAATCTTGGCCACAAAATATACCAATTCGCACAATTCGATGATGTGCCAGACGTGCCTTTTGACTCTCCACCAAAAGCGTATATATTTGTACTTGCTTGATTTTTAGTTTTTAGACACCAGCGCTTTTTTATTTGGATCTTTCAAGAACGGAAGCCGCGTTATGCAAAATAATTCCACTAGATAACGGTGTTGTGGATTACGCAATGCGGTGTTTATATAAGTAGTAGTGGCATACATAAACTTCAGTCCGAATCAAAAGGGTTCTTTCTCAGTAATACCATTTGGTAGAAACCGAAAGAGAGGCGATGTTACGAGGCGGCCTAGCTATTTCAAACACATTGACAATTGCGAGAGTATAGACACATCATTTCTACAAATATACATTCGATTCGCACTTCAACAATGAATAAAGCATTTCGGTAGCCCCGTGTCTGGACGCGAAAATTCTGCTTGGCCATGCTGGCAACTCGATTCTTGTTTCGCGCTCCACTGGTAACGCCCCGCCGTGTACCTATCTGGGTCGCTGGGGACAACAATATTTTTAGCGGAAAATTGGGGTGGTTGTTCTAAATATATGCAAAGTCTGAGGTAAGGAGAAATTTATCAACTGACATGAAGAGAGAAACATGAACGTTTTCAATTGAGTTCGACACCAATTGCACCATTCCAACTTTTCATCATTTTGGATAAAATGCATTTCTGTTTGTATCTGTTTCTCTATTCTGGAATCTTCTTTGCCGTTCTCGTGAAGGTATTTTAGGAATATTCCGTTACATATAAAGCAAATGTATCTGAGTATCTATATTTCAACATTAGAACACAACTCCGTTATGACTAGTTAATATGGACCGATCTTTCTTGGCGCAATTTGGCTTAAATATTATAAAAACCGACAGTCCAGACTATGGTTATCTTTTTGGGGAAAACATTGAGTAAATACAGGCTTTTTTTCTCGTTATCATAGACGCCAATACAACAGTTAAAAGAATATAGAAAACTCGCTTAAGATATCAGTGAAAATAAAAGGTGACAGTGTGTACCCGGACGTTTGTTGTGGGTCTTGGGATAAGAGATGCGCTCGAAGCAATGCTTTTGTTTTGTCTTTTACGTATAATGGGTCATTACCGCTTGAAGTTTATTGTTCTTTGAGATTGCGTATGACCGACAACCCCGAACAGAAAAGAATGAACCCTAATACAGCTTGTTCGCCCTCATTATTAACCTCGTCGCTGTTTGGGGAACGGAAGACAAGCTCTGAACTTACTGAGCTAATTTCTGCATTACTCCGTTTCACCACAATTTGGCAAACGGCGAAAACTACTTCAAAGAGAGCCAATTCGCACGTCCGAGCGAGACACTTGACACACGTCGGAGCGAGACACGTGACACACGTGACACAGCTCTACGCGCACCTACAGGTGCGCGTAGAGCTGTCGAAGATACGGGCGGGAGAGGGACAAATGCTGTACAAACTTCAAATGATATGGGACACTAAAAAAAATTGTGGTGGCTTAGCTCAGATATGCCAGGGTATACGTAGCGTGAGCTTATGCGCACAAAATGAGAAGCGCTATCAAGCGGCTCCGGTGCAGCGTCAGACTTGGCTACTGCGCAACGGAGGCGCACAGCTGGGCACGCGACGGCGCCAGTGCGTCTGCCGCGGCTATGACGTCACTCCTCTGGAATGCGCAGACCGGTGAGGCGCGCGCGGCGGTGGCGGCTCCGGCGCGCCAGCTGTGCGCCTTGTGACGTCACTACTCCTCGCGCATGCGCAGCACGGCTCTTTGGGAGCCACGCGAAACTGCCCAACCTCGGCCACTGTAGCTCACGCTATAAAACCGGTCTGGTCTCTCTCGGTCTTACTCGGTTGCATACCTGTGAACGGCGCTTAAGTAGTAACGTGCCCATGACTGAAGCAGATACAGCACATATCCGAGCGTGTGCGGTTCCATCTGAGAGTAGCAGCGTCAGCACCACGGTTTTAACCGTTCTTCCCCCTGTGCTCAAGAAAAATTGCGGTGGCTTAGCTCGGCTATGCCAGGATATACGTAGCGTAGGCTTATGCGCACAAAATGAGAGGCGCTATCAAGCGGCTCCGGTGCAGCGTCAGACTTGGCTACTGCGCAACGGAGGCGCACAGCTGGGCACGCGGCGGCGCCAGTGTGTTTGCCGCGGCTATGACGTCACTCCTCTGGAACGGCGGTGGCGGAGCGCGCGGCGGCGGCGACTCCGGTGTGCCAGCTGTGCGCCGTGTGACGTCACTGCTCCTCGCACTTGCGCAGCACGGCTTTTTGGGAGCCACGCGAAACTGCTCAACCTCGGCCAGTGTAGCTCACGCTACACAAGAACATTGAGTTCCTCCTTCCCCTCTTCTCCAACGGTTACCGAAAGCCACCTATTATCGACCCCGTACTTTTGGTAAGGGCTGTCACGTGGTGATTCGTTGTTATGGCGACTCACACTATGGGCGATTTGTTTTCTGGGGAACGGAGGCGTCCACATGAACGATATACGTTCGTATCTCAGTATTTCTATTTTAGAATACCTTTTGTAGTATCTCTGTCCAACCATGAAATTTCATGCTAGCTACTCGTCGTTTTGTGAGCCCTGTAGAAGAATACTCACGTAAGATCTTTTTCCTTTCTCGTCTATGAGGCTTTCTTTAAAACGATAGCATATTTTCTTCAGCCTCCTGCGTAAACTGCTTATCCATAGCTCTAAAAGCATGCGGGTGCGCGGGAGAGCGGTTAGTGGACAAATTAAGAAGAAAAAACAATATTCCAAACGTCCCTCAGAAAAATCGAGCCCTGAGCCTCAAGCGTTTTAGCACGACGTTAAACCACTGTTCTTTTTTTCTCGTATTGCATTGCAAGTGAAACACTGTTATTTAATTTCAGTGCCTTCAGGCGCACGATGAAATGAATCAACCACCATGTGCTTTGGTGGAAAGATAAAAACATCGCGGTTTAAAAAACACTTACCGTTTCGGGTGCCTGTGTGGTGGCTTGGTACGCACTTTACACTTATTTGTACAATTACCCAGAAATTCGCATGCAATTTTTTTTTACATAAATATTGGCATGGCGGACCGGCATTAGTGCTTTTTCATATGCTGAACAGTGCTAGCAGCATGATCATGCCATAAGGAACACAATCGCCTGAATCAACGGTCACGAGCCGGATCGTAAATATACTAATGAAAGGTTATGTTTTAGTGTGCGCTGGAGGACGTCCCAACAACGTAAGGAATCCCAGCAAAAAGTCAATACGCGCACTATGTTCTCCGGTTTTTTACACACCAAGGAAACTACTTCCCATGGCATAAATAATCCCTTTTCCCTGAGCCAGACTTTGACAGGTAGGGTAGCACTATGCACTAGTTTAGAAAATAATGTCTTTGACGCATCCTTATTATGCGCGAAAGAACGTCTTGACAATTGCCTTCCGTGTACAAAAGTTTGTAAACAAGTGGTGGAAAAACACTTTCAACCATGTAAAGCAAGAGTGCTTTCATGTTCGTACCTAAGAGGTATTCGCGGCAAAAATGGGTGGTCAGAAACTTCAGAGTTAACGACCATGTTCTGAAAACCTATAACTTCCGTTTTAGCGCAGTAATACGAGACAACCAAGAAAAAAAATAGGAACGTGATAAAAGAGTCTCCTTTGAACAAGCGAACGTAAAGTGAATGTTTTTGGTCACGTAAAACCACTCTGCCAAGGGCCCCCCCTTGGCAGAGTGGTTATTAAGAGCCTAACTCTTTTCCTTATCGCGTGCATGCGCCAGTTTGAAAAGCGGGCGGTTTACTAGAGTTACCGAACTCTTTGGAAAACTTCGCAAGAGGAGGAAGCAAACTAAAGAGGAGGTAGTTGAACACTAGCGGTGACGTGCCAAGCACGATCATCATTATCGAATACAAATCTACAGACATTTCATGCTTCGATATCCGCTATATGGATCCTTGCAACTTAAGGAGCGGAATAAAGCCTTTCTAAAAGAAGGGCAATGGCATCGTATTTCCATAGTGTCGCCACCAAAATACAAGGTGTCACAAAAAGATTACATGTTCTTTTTTTTATTGCCAAATAAACTAGGCATCGCCGAACGCTCATTCTCCGCCCAAAGGTAGCGCTAGAGGTCACAACCAGACGCTAAAGTTTCAGCCCAATCCGATGTCTTATTCAAAAGTTATAAGTGATTTTCTAAACATTTCAATAGAAAAATGGCGGCCGATGGAGTATTCAAATACATGGGTCTTTATGGGCACCAGAAGCCGAAAACGGGCAAAAATAAGCACCATTTTCCAATTGCAATTTTTAAAAAATCACTTATAACTTTTGATTAAGGTATCGGATCGGACTGAAAGTTTTGCATCTGGTTGTGACCTCTAGGCGGTTGTGACCTTTGTGCGGAAAATGAGCGTTCGGCAATTCTTAATTTATTTTTGTGGTAAAAACAAAACAAAAAAAAAACTATATTTTTTGTGACACTTTGTACTGCCGGAAAACAGGCCCGTTGTAGTCTTACAAACCTTGCGAGTAAATTTTCGCATTCGATTCGACATACCATATTTGGGTCACTGCTCGGCACTACTTGTTTCGAATTCGATTCGAGTTGAAATTTCACTGTTCCCACAGCCCTATTTTTGAGGCAATGCTGATGTCTGCCGTTCCTGCTTTATGCTGATCTAAACTATGTACCCATACAAAGTGCTCCTTAACCAGCGATCCCTCCTACAAAACAAAATTAACGCTTGTTTTGTTTTCTTCTTTTCGTCTAAGTACGCACGTTAATAGCTCGAGTGTTTTAAGCCGCTCCGCCGCATTCTTGGGAAATTCATGAGGCAGAAGGAAATCGAGTCCCTTGGTAGCTTAACTTACTAGTTACGATACCTATCACGAATGACGAAGCCCATTTCGTGGGAACAAAAAATGTCGTTTATGCATCATGAGAAGTTCATAAAAAAAACGATATTTATGTTTAAATATTCCTTAGTATGTCTTGGTGCGAATCAGTATCACTGTTTTATTGTATATTTGTTACAAGGGCACAGTTTTATTGCAAAATAATGCGAAAAATCATGAGCAATTCCACTTTGTGAAGGTAGATGACGAGCGAAGCTGTTTAGCAGACGACACAGAACTGCCCCGAGGAACCGGAGGAAACTAGGCACGCGCGACGGGACCGCCACCCCGGGAGAGCGGAAGAAAAGGAAACTAGTCCCGCGAGCGGGCTTGGAACGACGACAAAGAGAAGGCTGTGCAAGCGTAGACATGGCCGACGGGAGTCGCTGAGCGGCAAATCTTTGAGAAACCTTTGTTATCTACCCGAGAGTTTACTGATCTTAAGAATGATGCCTATTGATAACTAATCTACTGAATAGACCTACAGCTAATTTACACAAGCCTCAAGGAAAATGCAGGGAATGGTGTTCAATGTGACGCACATGGCGGCGTCTGCAGCAGTAACTGTTCTAAAGCAAAGGCCTGAAACAAATGGCATCTTGAACACGCATTCATCAACGCTTTATTTTGGTTATTTACTTGATATCTTTTATGCGGAAAAGGCTTTCGCGTGCGGCGCGTGCGGCGGTGCGTGCATGGAGCTTTTATTCACTGCAAACGAAACATCCACGGAACCCTGGCCATAAACAGCTCCTTGTAAAACAACATAAAACACCAACACTGCCGCGATCATGCTGAAACCCAAACCAACTAAACTGAAGCCACGCCTTGGCGGCAAAGGCGTCAGCGTCCTTTATACATAAGTCAGATAACTACTCTATTAAATGCCTCTATAAACATTGTAAGAAAAAAAAGTGTTCCAGTTTCCTCTTTACAAAATATTTAATAAACGATTTTGATGAAGAATTATTTGATCGAAACTGCATCATAACTAATCAAATCAACATAGAACAAAAGATATGTTATGATATGTACTCGGTTACGAGGACGACTATCGTACTTAGTGATGTAAGTTCGCATGCTTGATGAACCGTGATCGACACCAACATTTGGTATAAGATGCTTAGATAACGCGGTGGAGCATCGATGGATACACTTCGCGCACAAGTGGATCGTTATAAGCAACGCTTCTTTCGTAAGATCGTGTTAGTATATTAGTTACGTATCGAGATTTAGACATCCATTTGCAACAATCAAATAAAAAGATGAGCGCGGTAAGTCCTCACTTCTAACCTGTATTTTGAAATATACTCCCGTGCTGTAACATTTATCACGCACAAGTTATGTGACCAATAAAACTTCAGGTGGGTACAGATGGGAGCGGAACACGGCGTACCAAAGGTGCCGACATTCATGCCACCTCCCCCCCTTTTCCCCTTTAAAAAAAAAGAAAAAAAGAAAGAAAAGGATACGAAAAATAGGGCAGATAAACACCTCGGAAATATAGGCGGGCGCTATGTTACTTAGGCGTGTTTGTCTTACCGCGACGCTTTGAAGGTGTTCAATCACTTGTCAACTTCAGTGCAATCAACCCGTGCTTGCTTGCGAAAGCCTAAGGCAAGACAGTTACCAAACTTTCTAGTGAGAGGGGTTTGGGCTGATGTCAATAATCCATGCACTTTCTATAATACCGCATTTCTCTTACAATATTTTTTAATGTACGTTAGGAAACAAAGGATTGCATTTGAAATGTTTGTCTGGCTCTTTACACTATTTATGAAAACATAGTATCAGAACATGCGTCAGCGGTGATGTGCCGGCAAGTATTTTTCTAAATAAAGTTGTGTCACTTACGCAATTACTTAACAAAGCAATAACTCCGAAAATTAATGGGCGAGTTCCAAAAGTGTATTTTAATGGCGACTGTGCGACAAGTTTCTATTACAGTTCAAATTAAGATACATAAAAACAAAAAGAGACACTTTCATACAAATTCAAGACGACCGGCGTGAATTTTCGACCTCCCACACATAACATCATTTTATCAGAAAGTGCTTACCTGTCTATCTGCCATGAAAGTGTGGCGCAACAGTGACTCCAAGTCTGCACTTGCAGTCATCGCAGGGTCGCCCTCACAGGCGTTTTGCGGGTTCGCCACCATTCATAATCGTTTTCCTATACATGACTCACAGGTGACGTCAACCCACCCCTTTTTCGCACGGTCAGAGGCGCCTTGTTAACGCGGCGGGAGCCACCTCCTTTCCCCGTTATGTCTGTCCAAGTGACGTTGGTGCAAGATGTGTACACCCTTTCGCAGTCTCTTTTTTCTACTACTCCATAGGCACGTAAATGTTGACGAGCTCGCAAATAAAACGCGATGTTTACATTCTCATCTTCGTTCCTTTACTGGCCACTCAATTTAACGTAATGACGTTTTGAAAAAAGCCGGAATTTCCAAAGTGCCTGAGCAGTTTACAACTTAGCGCGTAAAAACGTGCCGGCACCTGACGGTAGAAGAAGAAATCGGAGTAGATAGGAGTTCCGTCGGAGTTACCAACAGCATGACGTATTTGAGGTTTCAGGCCGGGACGGAAAACATTGCTGCATAGTGGGGCTCCTATCCCCCACTAAATTCAAGACAGAAAATAAAAACAGCACAAAACGAAACTCAATATTTCACCGAAACATACATAATAGAGTCTGCAAAATATACCTAATGGCACACAAATGGGGCTCAAACCTTAACGAACGTGGCATTATTAAACGTTTGTAAAGCAAAGACGAAAGAGGTAACGATTATCGCGGGTGATCACACAAACTATGTTGCCCACACAGTCAGTAAGAACCAATGCATTGGAAATACAAAAACAAATGGGAAAACTATCGTCCCAACATTTACGAAAAGCTCATGACAACGTAAAAAAAACAAAAAAACGTTGAATAGAGAAGGGAATTTCGTATCCGAGGATATCTCACAAAAATAAGAGACCTATGTCACCATCCAGTTTGGCTACGCTACCGCTGTCGTAATGCATCGAGGGGCTTTAGTCTCGCTCGACCTCTCAGGCGTGCTGAGCACGAGACAGCACGAACCGTCTCGTGCGCACCCAATTGCCTCCTGTGAACTGAAATTATGGCCACGTCACGCATCCGTGCACGTACCGCGGCCGCTTAATTCCTCTTGGTGAGATCGGCCTATGGCCAGATTCATGCCTCGTTCCTGAAATAAAGGGGCGAGGGCAGAGGGGCGGCACGCAATACCCACACAATCCTACCTCACCACCATTTAGAGTTTGGTCGTATAACGTTACACAGCGTTACAGGATCGTGTGACCTCGCAGTTGTCTTGCGCTACGCCACGTGGCATCAAAAAGTTCCGCCTCCAAAATTAGCGAAGAAATTTTACCGCTAAGTTTAGCGCGGAAACGTTTTACGGGACGTCTCAGTCTGATGTGACATTCAATTTTTCGGCTCAATTCACATTGGAAACGCTTTAAGTGACGTCACGGTATGCAGTGACATTACAATTTCTCTACTAAATTTAACGCGATAACCCTTCTCGTGGCGTCGCAATTTTACGTGACATAACGAATCCCCGCTGAACTTTGCGGGAAGCGTTTGCCCCTATACAGGGCGTTTCTTTTTTTTAGCTGCACCAAATTTTCAAAAAGAAGGAACGTGAGATAGAGTAATTTGAGCCTTGGGGAAGTGTTAATGGCCATGGCGGCCTCTAGAAAATACGTGAAATTTGGCAATTAGTTAGCTAATTAACTAAAATGTTTTAACTAACTTGTTAATTTTTTACTTGAGGGCACATAATGTATTCAGTGAATTGAAGCTCGACCTCAATATGGTCTAGCCCTGCCATCAAAGTTTGGTCAGAAAATTTGTAGTAGGTGTTACGAGGTCAAGAAATTTCACTTTGGTACACGGCGTCAAACCGAAACTAAACGAGAAAGAGCGCCGGTAAAGTAATCACTCCGCCCTTCCGGCCCCCGTGAGTCGTAGTTATCGCAGCCAGCTTCGCCTAAGCAAGTGGAGCCGGCCGCGATAATAACAAATCGCATGCCCGAAAGGGCGGAGGGAGAACTTTACCGGCGCTCTTTCTCGCTTGGCTTCGATTTGACGCCGTGTACTAAAGTGACATTTCTTGACCCCGTAGCACCTACTACACATTTTTTAATCAAACTTTGATGGCAGGGCTAGACCATAATGAGGTCGAGCTTCAATTCTCTAAATACATTATGTGCTCTCAAGTAAAAAATTAAGAAGTTAGTTAAAATATTTTAGTTAATGAGCTAACTAATTACCTAATTTCACCTTTTTTCTAGAGGCCGCCATGGCCATTAACACTTCCCCAGGGCTTAAATTACTCTATCTCACGTTCCTTTTTTTGAAAATTTGGTGCGGCTAAAAAAAAGAAACACCCTGTATATTTAGCGGGAAAGAGTGCGTTCCGTACACACACACCGGACCCGCTGCGAAACCTTGGCAATCGGGAGCTTTTATGTTATCTGTTTTTCCATCCGCAACGGAGACACCACTACTGCGCATTCGCGCCGCCAGCCATGCCGGCGGAGCTCCAGATCTAAGTTCTTGTAGCGGGTTCCGGAAAGTGTTGCGCGACGGCGGAAGCATCTTAAGGAAAAAAGACTGCCTAATAAAGCCTGCCACCGTTACATAATTGTTTTTAAATTTCTCGTCAACACTTAGAGAGTTTGCGCAAAGCGCGTTATAACTACCATTAAAGACAACAACAACAAAAAAAGTCTAGCGCGCCGTTAGGTGGCCTTTCTTTTAGATAATATACAGTTCACGCACTATTGGGGGAGGGCGATGCGAAGCCTCCTACCTGTCTCCAACTTAAACAGGAAAAAAAAGGGCTTCGTGATGGATGTGAACCGCCCAGCCATCATTAGTGCCGAAGATCAACTGCTTCTTGGTGTTTGAATCTGAGCGCGAAAATAGGTTCCCAGTCTTATTCATTTTTCTTTCCGGGAGATTTTCCCGCGTAAGCGCTCTCGAAGCTCGCCTATTCGTCTTAGCCGGCCGTGCGTCTCCAGAAGGGACGGGTCCCTGATGAAAACTCGAGGGCTATTAAAAACAAGTGCTGCGCAACGCATTCGTTTTTTTTTTGTTTTTTTTTTGCACTTTTTGTTAACATTTTTGGCACTCGCACGCCCTCTTTGCAGTGGGTATTAAGGCTGTGGCCTTTCGGTGACTATATATTAAATTTTGGTTATAATATTTGTTGAAAGAAAAAACACGAGTTGAGTTGAAATAAAATTGGCCGCTCGCCTAATATTTGCGCAACTCCCGAGCACGTCGTGACGACGTCTTACAGCGAGATAAATTAATAAGTAGGTCCATTCAATTTTTGACGTTTGTATACAATTAAAAAAAAAAAAAACTGAGCTTCTCAAGTTAGTTACTAAAATATATTTTATATTAAAACTGAAATTACTTTCTCGCGCAAATGTAGGGCGACATCGAGATTTTTGTAAAAAGTAGTTTGATTAATTTCTGGGTAAGAAAATATAAAAGTAACAATAATAATTTCTGAAGAAGGGGGACAAGGGGGACAAAGGACAATGCTAATCTCCAAACACAGCTAGGTGACTCCAAGTAGTGTTATTTTTATTCTTGTACAGCTCACTTCCACCTTTGTATTAATTACATTATCATTATCAGAGTAACTTTTTTTAAAGTTACACATTGCACCCAGTAGTGACCAGAAATATTCTTTTACTCATTCCGACAGGATTATTTATTGGCTGAGCACGCTAATAAACGTGGGGTGGTAATATCACTACACTGTGGTGCATGGGAAACAATACCGGTTAGCGGTTGTACCGGTAATATATTGTTCTTGTTCTGCGTTGCACCTGCGTTGCCATATCGCAACGAAAGGACCGACTTATAGCTGTATGAACATTCACAAATCCTGTTTCCTGGAATCTGCTTTATAAAGTGGTAACCTAAATAAACTTCATGTGTTTATGACAGAGTGAGGATTAAGAATTTTTGATTTTTACAGCACTTTATAAAAGTGTTTGGCGTGAGGGGGTTCGAAGTTACTTTCACTAAATTTCTGGATGCTGTGATATACATGAAAACAAGGTTACGCATGCTGCTCCGACCACCGCCCATACTTTAAACTTGAGCTACTCAATATTGTAACGATGACATCACTCCTGTCATAAATCGGCATGCTAGAAAAGTGGCGGGACCCTTTTGGAATAGTTCCCCTTAAGGACATACATCCTCCATATATTGGACTCATACCTGAGGTATTGTGCTTTATGTAGCATCCCTTCAGCGAGCAAATATTTTATTCATCAAAAGCATCAGGGTGTTCTCCAGACAAAACGTTTACACTGATTTGAGCAGACTCCCAGATCGAATATATTCCTGTCTTATGTGAGCATATAATATACAATATTCGTGAAGACTTCTTAAACAGAAATCATGTCGCATCTAGGCTACGGGCCGTTTAGGACACACAGAATCTCGTGGCCTGGTATCACATTCTCGAGTGGAATTAAAGCACAGACGCTTTATTGTTCAAACACTAATAATGCTACAATTATGCTTGTAAAATATTTTATACCTACAGTCCTTAATGGCCAACTTCAAGACCCACGAAAATTTCTTGTCGCTAATGTAGTAAAAATCCAACACTCCTATACTGTGTTTATAAAATAAGTATGCATTCCCACCTAAGCTTCAATCCATTCGATTATATTCGCGATTGCATCCTGGGCATTTATCCGCCACCCAGTATTTTCTCGTGCGCAGGTGGTTCACGCTTGCAGTCACGAGCCACCAGTCGAGACCCCGTGCTTGCAACCATGTATAAAAGAGGAGCGTAATTTACTGACTTCCTAACTATACAAATATTTCGCTACGAATTAGGCCTATGACATGCCAACACCAGCAGAAACGATTTTTCAGATTATTCGGTTCATAATGGTGTTCAATCGTGTCATTTGCTGCATTAGAAAATGACTTACCAGAGCACTTTCCCAAACGATCTTAAACGCCAAATAAACCAGAAGTTTTTAACGACATAAATGTAGCCTAAAACCAAAACAGCATAACTTTTATAAGAGCCTGACCGCCATCCCCGAGGATGTGGAGATAGTACATGAATTTTCTGTGGTACTGAACCGTGAAGCTCAAGTCAACGTTATCTGCGTACACCTCGAATATGTGGTCTTTATTGTTGTCTATTCAAACACCGGAAAAGACAATGAAAAATGGAGACGTTCATTGGTGTCAGTACACTGCAGAGTTCTTCATTATTCACCTGATTTCTGCTGTCACACGGAACCGGTGAATGATGAAAACTAAAAATGCACTCTTAACGACACTTACGGCTAACCACACTAAATGTGAAGCTAAACATAAACTTACATAAAAAGTTCCAGGCTATGTGGTGGAAATATATGTTATCTTACAAAAGAACGTAATTTGTAAAAATCAAAGGCAAACTTTGAGATATAGGCGATGTCAAATCGGTTCTACCCCAAGGCTCGGTCTTCGGATGATTATTTGTCAAGTGCTTACCAATAATATGAATTAAATCCCAACCAATATGACAATATGAGTCATCTACTATTACGTTTTATATACAAAAATGATTAAAGTCTAGAATCAACTTAACCTAGAAACTCGTTTAGCGTAATTCATAGGAAATATAGTTAAATTTTGAAAATACCGCCTTGAAGACAATCATGCACGAAACGAACTCATTGAATTTATACACAACCTCGAAGAATACGCGAGAGTGGGGGTTATTAATTAAGTATATTAAAGGTATATTGAACCATATTACGCAGTTACGTAGACAGTGGGTTCAGTTGAGGCTGACGAGGAACGTTAAGCAGAAGCCTCTGGCTTTTGTTCATCTTAGACTTCGATTAATTTCCAGTGATTTTTTTATGCAATGGGATTGACCCTGACACAATGGGTGAACGTCCGCGCTATGTCCGGGGCCAACGCTTTCACTCCAGCCGATTGAGGAACAATAGCGACTTTGATTGAGCTGGTCTTGAGTGTCGACTGTACGACGTAAATCTTGTGTCATCGGCCTGAAGCCATGGTGACGTCCCGGAAGGTGCGATCTTCAGCTCAGCTTTGTTGACCCATAGTACCGCTAATCTCGGGGATTATGTCCAATAGGGACATTGTCTTATTGTTCTTCCGACGTGCGAGATTCCGTACCAATATTGTAGAAATGAAAAATATGTTCTCATAAAAAGGCCATAATTATTTTAATTGAGCTGTCCTAACTGGGACTTGCTTTAACGTTCTTTATATTGTGGTAACTTCACTTCTAAAAAAATTATCACAGCAAGGGATGTCACCTTCAATGATATCTCAATGTTCTTGTCAGTATAGCGGAGTTCGTGGATTCGTCAATAGCAGTAATTCCTCCGCCGTACGTCAAAGCACAGTTTGTGATTTGGATGCTCAGGACGGCTTTTAAGTAAACATCGCCAGACATATTCAGAAGAAGTGTATCGTTTGATTCTTCAATTAAATGTTTCTGTTGAGTGTTATTTGGGCCACTGATTCTTGTACTGTATCGCCTGTATGTGTTTTTTTCACTCGACACTTTGCAGAAGTCGGGAAATCGGTAGACGACATGTCCCTTTCCTCCGGACGTTTCAGCTACATCATTCTGGCTAAGGGGAGAGAAACACCCCCCCCCCCCCCTTCCCGATCACCTCCGACGTCCCCCGCTCGCGAGCTGGCATCGATCCTGCCATGCCTACGGTTCATGATTCGCTACTTTCGCATTTTAGTTATTGCACAGCCAGAGATTCGTTGCTTTCGTTGATACTACATCTTGCGTCCCATATAGCACAAGGGACTTTTTTATATATAAGAGAAAAAAGTGGTATTGGCCTGGGCCCTCAAAATCGTAAAATAAGAGCCCAATCTCTACATCAGTGAGGAGTTACTCGAGTGTGCCTAGTGCGGTATCTATCTGTTAAGCTGAACGGGGCACAGATTTGCTGCTAGACTAGCTGCTTTTGCAAGTGAGATTTTAAAGCTTGGGGACTGCTTATCGTAATGACATGTCGGTTCGTTTACAGCGTTGATCAGAACCTTCTTGGAGACCTCCATGAGAGCTCCCGCGAATATATTAGTCGCTGGTTCTATTTTCCACAGAACTCGTTGCCGGAAGGCTGAAATGCCAACAAACGTGACGCGTCACTAAATAAAGGCTGACTGGCTCCGCCGCTGAAATATTGGCCAGAAAGCGGCTGCTCAAAACCAATCGCTTTGAAACCGCGACTGTTACTCGGCATCCAAAGCATTTTCGCTGAACCGCTCCTGCAACTCGCAATTGTCAGCGCGCCTTTCACCCGGCTATAGCGTGGAGATACTGCATAATAATTCCTTGTTGTATTCTTTTTGGAAATCGCCGGTACGTAAAGTTTTGTTAGTGAACGACGCGCGTGTAACCAATGCCACCCAACAGACGAGACATGCGTGGGACGGGATATTATTATTGAATCCCCGACCCGCCCCGAATGGCAAGCGCGTTGCAGCTTGGCGAGAGTCGCCACAAGCTGGCGGACGCGTTCGTTTAAGCGCCGCCAAGTCCTATAGCGTCGCGGTCATCGTAAGACACTGGAAGACGATGCCGACGGCGACGCTGACGACAACTGGGCGACGCCGCGCGGATCCACTAGGGACGACGTTCGTGGGCGAGAGGTGCAGAAATTTTTCTTCTCTGTATTATCGGTGTAACCCGCGAGTTCCGGCACGAGCCTCTCGTTTGACAGCCTGCCATGGCGTTTCGCAAGTTCGCGGAACACCAGCCTATTTTCATACCAAAAGCTTTCAAACCACAAATTTTCAAAACGACACATAAGTTATAAAAAATAAAAAAAAAATTTTTCTAAATAAATTATTGTTCGAAGAATATCGAGTCTTGATTGCCAAGAATGACAACGACGTTGCCAAAATCCCGAGAAAAATAAGTAAAGGAAACTCTTATCGCGATCCGAATTCTGGGAGACGTTCCGACGGCGGGGAATCAGGAGGAGACTGACGGCCTGTCACGTGGGACTCTTGCGTTCTCCAAAGTGGTGGCAACTGCGGGGGATGGGAGGGGAGCTAACGATCGCCTCTGCGTGGGTGCCGCATAGCGGCCGTCTCGGTGCCGAGGATAAATGACTGCGACGAGTCGTTAGCTCCGTGAGTGGAACCTCCCCAGCCCCCGTTTCACCACGAAATTATATTGACTTTGGATGTAGCGCAGTTTTACAGGAGCGTACTTACGCTGGAGTAGTCGGAGACGAGTAAGGAATTTGGTGACGTAAGAACGTCGAAAGAATTCATGCCACTCCGCCAGCTAGTCAATCGCTCTCACTTGTTTTCATAACGCAACAACTTTAAGCGCGAATGTCTTTCAACATGGCAGCGTGTGTATAGCAACAAGGTTGTTTGGGAGGACGATATTTCGCGGTGAGTTTTCTGCTTTTTACCAAGGCTGGTGCGTGCTCGAGTTTGCATCGCAAAGGTGTTATAGTATCCAAGCTTTTTCACAGAAGTTTGCGCAACCATTTAGAATATGGCACTTCTCAACGATATGTTCAGTGGAAATCGTTGGTCAAGTGGTTAGGCTTAGTGGGGCGCGCTAGGCTGAACCAGACCTACACTGCCCGCGTCATTTGATCCTCTTTCTGATTGTCCCTCGTATGACCTTCCTAGGTCGTTGTAGGACGTACTCGTTGCAATGGTTTCTGTGAGACGATGTGAAAATACTGCCGTCAATCCCATCAAGACGGTGCGCTGCGCAGAATTTGCCGGAGTTACACACCGCAATGACCGAGCCGGTTACTTTGACTAAGCCTGTTTTTTACGGAGTAAATGAATGCAGGCTTACTTTTAAAATGTTCCCTCCAAAGAAATGCTAACTCATCCGCAAATCTTGGTGCTTTGACAATATTATCATCGCAATCAGTCACGTGTAAGGTGGAGAATAAAGATCAATATATTTTTATTTAGTACTTATATATGGTTTAAATCGTGCATACTATATAAATTATACCTTAAGTCTGCTTTGCCGATATCATTGGCTTTAGCAGTAAGGCAACTTCACACAATACTGGTACCAGCGATACCGGTACTGATAAAATCAGTGAAAGTTGTTAATTATTGGCCGGCTTGTTTTGTTCATAGAGAGTTTTAGTACATCAATCCGATAACTCCAATAACAAAAAGGATAAAAAAAGTAACAGGGTCTTTTATGCTATCTCTGTGGCGACTTGAAGGCGAAAGCCCCAGCGCCGATGTAAACGTAATAGCCAACCTCCGAAGACAACGCGCTTTCTCACGAAGCACTTTTGGCGCACTTTTAGAGTGTTTTCGTCGTTTTCGTGTCGTCGACGTGTTTTCGCTCAAGGACCTTGAAGATCGACTGAACGATAAGGCATATAAGGCGCTCGCCTTAAAACTATGAATGACCAAAGGCGCCAGCGGAATATCAGGCATTGTAATTGAAGTTACCGAAACAATATATTAAACTTCAGTAATGTTGAGTCCCTCAAAATCGGCACTGGTTTTATTATGCCGCGGTAATTTTGAAACGAAATACGTTATAAGCTGTCCATGAGTTTACTGTCTGACATGTTGCATTTCATAAAACCTACAAGAATGTTTAATACTGACGATTTTATCAGGCAATTTAAGTAAGTATATTTAAATTCCACAGCTCTTAGATACAGCGTAGATGGGTCTCGACCGGCATTGTGTTTTGCACGAATGATAGCGCTTCCTCTGCAACTAGTTTTCAAATTGGTTGGAACACAACAAACTATAATCGACTTTATTCAAGAAACATTTTGTTTTTGGAAATATATATATATATATATATATATATATATATATATATATATATATATATATATATATATATATATATATATATATATATATATATATATATTCAGCCTTCATTAATGATTACATTTAAGTACGTTACTGCATAATGCAAAAATGAATCATTCCAACTATATATTATTTTTTTTAAATATAGTTACTCTGCTTACTGAGAGTCAAAATTAGTGTTTCACCGGATGCACATTTTTGCCCCGAGAAGTTCACCGTGACAAGGTTATGCATTAAACGGTCATCCCTGCTTATTCATAAATAGGAATACATACTAGTTGTCTAACGTTCCCCAGTCATACCGTTTTTTACCGAAAAGCAAATACATCGTTTTAATCAAGAGCTTTATACTTTTTCGCGAAGAATTAGCAACGCAACTCTGCATTTTTTTACTTGAAAACTACTTCCCAACCTCTTCTTAAAAACAAATATCATCCGACATTTTTATTTTTGTCGCCGCTACTGGCTGCTTTAAAATCCTAAAGTATTTTTTTTTGTTTTTGTATTGTGCTACCGTATTTTATCCTAGGGTTCACGGCATTCCACATGATTTTGTGGGATTTAATTATTTCTAAAATGACCTGTCCAAGTTTTGCCAAAACAACTTTCGATAAAACTCTGAAAAGAAAAACAGCACCGAAGTCGACACCGAAATTATTAAAATATAAGAAGCAAATGTATGATGTTTCGGAAAGCCCAAATAAGAAGAAAAATAAACTTAGAGGAGAATAAATGGCTGCCAGAGAAGATCCGCTTACCTTCGCTTTAAATCAGATTGGCGAAAGTGTTTTTTTTTATTAATATTATTATGTTGTTACGGCAAGGTTCTATGGGAGTGAGTTTCTCTCAAGCGTATTGCGGCTTCCGGTACGCTGGTTTCAAATAGTATTGGAAAGGAAAAACAAAAAGTGAGCGCTTTTTTAGTTCCGTGGGGTTCCGTGGAGCCGAACTGATTAATAGAAAATGCTTCTATTCTTTACGGGCTCCCTCCTCAGGCGGAAAGGGGGGGGGGGGGGGGGAGCTAAGTTTTCCTGCGAAACTCTTCACGCTGGCTGGGATACAAAAGGATCAATAACATCGTATACGTATTTTTTTTAATAGTTTTTTTTTTGTCTTTTTTCCAGGAGATTACAAAGTTGTCGAGCACGACAATTTCATTGATTCCGTAGCTTGACTCAAGACATTCTTGAAGAGAATTTAAAAGCCACGTGTCAATTCTTGTCGTGAACGATTTGAAACACATACATAGTCGGCATCGGCCGTTTGTTCCGTATTTATGGGGTCTAAAATTACTTAGTTCGGCAGATTGTTTCTAACGATGTTTCTAACGCTAGCTCGCGTCGACATTTTAAAGCATGCTTCAAAGCATGCCCAACTTTTAGTACCACTGCGTTGCTTTAATGACCCCGCGTGATTTAATTTATCTTTAAATTAAAAAGACTCTAACATCTTAAATCTTTGTGTGGGTCGCGTTTGTCTTACTTGCTTTCTAAAGCGCTAAACTCGCCCCAGGTGTGCCGTGCATCTTAAGCGCTAAGTTGCAAAATTGCAAAAATGATTGCGATATTGTTGTTGTTTTTTCTTGTTTTTTTTTTACGTTTGATTAGGTTCGATGGCTCATCAGCTCACATTAAATGCTCAAACGTACTACAAGCAAAATTCCCAGCACTAGTGGAGAGACGCACTTTACTATTCGTCGCGAGGCCTGATACAGACTGGAAAAATGTCACGTTTCCCAATTTTTGGCCTGAAACAATAAATACAAAGACGAAAGCTAAAATTTAATACGAACTAATTATATGTGAAAGCGTGTGTGATGAACTAACCTTCAAAACACACTCCCTCACGCTGCTGGGCCGAGTGAAACTTTAATATAATCATGAGAACAGTGTTTTTCAAGGCGGCAGCCAGAACATAAGCTTAGGCCGACTAAGAATATATAAGGACGAACGCAAACGCTTCCACGGGCAACCATGAAGTCGGATTGGATGGAGTGCAATTTGTAGAACGGGGGTATCTTGCTAGTACTTTTAGTATCACTATTTGTATTAAAGCAATAAATACTTTTTAACAGAACCCCCGATCCCATAATTTTGTCCATCCGTCCGTTCCTTCATTTTCCGCTAAATTTAGTGGAGAGACTAAAGTGGCGTGTATGTTACATTAGGTCAATTAATGTCACAACACCTGACGTTGTGTGATCTATACACCAATCAAGTTTCCCCACCACAATCGGCGTCACAACTGTGGTGGCCGTAGGTCACGTAACCCATACACCACTTCAGTTTCCTCACTAAATTCAGCGGCAAAATTGACGCAGCAGGGAGTAACCGCACGTCGCCGACACACCAATTCACTCTTCTCGCTAAATTTAGCAGAAAATGCGATGTCACCAACGTTACTAGAGTACCTCTGTTGTGAAACTCCCGAGGAAGGGGCGAACCCCCCCCCCCCCCCCTCCCCCTCACTGTTTTCAGTCCGCCTCCCGTCGTTCGAAGCGCCACCTTGATTTTCGTTTACGAACTGTGTGCTCCATAGAGTACGGTGCAACGCCATGTAGACGCTGCGCTTCGAAACAGACGTATTCCATAAATATACAGGAGTTAGCATAGCAGCCGTCTGTCGCGTCGAACGACGGGAGGCGAGTCGTGGTACGTGAGAGGGGTACTGCTCGTGCATGCAGCGTCTATGAGCAGTTCCGTAGCTGAGCTAATCTAATAACGTTGGATGTCACGTGAACTGACGTCACGAGACCTATACACCAAATTAGCTTCCCAGCTAAATCTAGCGGAACAATCCACGTCACGTGCCCCAATATCAAGCGACCATACGCCAAGTTAGTTTACCCGCGAAATTTGGCGGGAAAATGAATGTCACTTGAACTAAAACACCTTCAGTTTCACCGCCAAAGCCAGCGGATAGTAACTTCAGCGGAGGATCAGTAGGAGTATTATTTCAGCTGCCTCTGAAAGGCCAAGCGCCTTAGAAAAGCTCATTCTAAGCCATAACACGAAGGCCTGCGGTACCGCATCCAATGACCATATAATAACGTTGTCCAGATGAGAGGGGTTTCCACAGGGACCACTACACGGAGTTGAAATCATTTTGTGGTCCGTGCTACGACATTCCATTTCCTTTATTGCGCACTTAAAGCGCCCATAGGTGTTTACATAAGGGGAGGCGAACGAAGCACAATAAAATCAGAACAGTGAGAACAAAAGTACAAAAAAAAATATATATCAGAGTTTGTTATGTAGTTAGAAACTTTGCAAGTGGAGCTTTGAAACCGGATGATTCTGGAGTGGGGGCAGTGTCAAACATAGAAACACATTCAAAAAGTGATGATTGAAGAGGTAAAAGCGGAAAGATGTTCTGTTTTTGGCTGTGACAAATTGAAGTTTTTAAAAATTGTCACTACCCGCGGATACCTGAAATGCAGGCGCACAATACAATAATCTCTTTGATTGGGAATAGTAATCCAAACCGTGAATTGGTGCAAGTCTGGATAGTTTCCTTCTCTCCGTAAAAGACAAAAGAACAGGTTCGTTTTTTTTTTGTGATGTGATATGTGTGCGTGTGGAGCATTCGATAATAATGCGAGGGGCTTGGTGTTGATTTATTTCTAAATTTTGAATTAGATAAGACTTATGTCTCATACTATAGACGTCTATACTGGCTGAGGACGGACAAGTGTGGTGTAAAATCAGAGTTGTGTTTACGAATTGCCACTGCGCAGTGTTTTTCTTAGAAAGCAGAGTATTTTATTTTCCTTAGCAAACAAGTATCCCCAAATTAAATAAAAGTAATCTGGGGTATTATTTTTCCCCGTGACGCAAGCCACCTCACCGTAGACTCGGTAGATAACCCATTTGTTGACATCGTTGGTTAAAACAAGAGGAAGAACAAATCTTATACGTTTGGTAGTTTTGAGCTTAAACCTGTAAATTTCTAATTTACGTAAAATATTTTTTTTTAATTTTTATATTCAGCGATGTTTAAAACAGCACAAAATCTAAAGGAATTGCAGAACAGACTGCAACCAAACAGCAAATTCTAAGACAGGGAGGTGGTTTTGGGAAGCAACGCTGGCTTTACCCTGGCGAAATTTGCGACTTATTTGGGAGTTTTATAATAGCATGCCAATGTTTAGCGCTTGCCAACACCTAGGTTTGGCGCTAAGGGTAGTATAGGTTTGCGACTTATTTGGGAGTTTTATAATAGCATGCCAATGTTTAGCGCTTGCCAACACCTAGGTTTGGCGCTAAGGGTAGTATAGGTTTGCGACTTATTTGGGAGTTTTATAATAGCATGCCAATGTTTAGCGCTTGCCAACACCTAGGTTTGGCGCTAAGGGTAGTATAGGTTTGCGACTTATTTGGGAGTTTTATAATAGCATGCCAATGTTTAGCGCTTGCCAACACTTAGGTTTGGCGCTAAGGGTAGTATAGGTTTGCGACTTATTTGGGAGTTTTATAATAGCATGCCAATGTTTAGCGCTTGCCAACACTTAGGTTTGGCGCTAAGGGTAGTATAGGAGTCGCGAGAGAGTGTTCCGATAGCGTTCCTTCACGGCATTCTGAACGCCGAGCACCTTCCGCGTGCAACGCCACCAATATACCGCCGCAGCTTCTATTGCACGTACAGAATTCTGTAACTTGAAAACGAAGAAAATTGTTTTGTCGTGGTTAACATTTTTTATATGTTTAATTGTAAAAATACGACGTCTGCAGTCAAACGGTCATGTTCGCTCGCGACGCCTCGACAAGAGCCGTACCGCACTGAACTCAAGGAGGAGCGCATCTCCGGGAGGATTGCAATGTCTTTTTGTACATTGAAAAGTTCTGTACACAACAACATTGCCAGGACCGAGACGCCATCAGCGTCGAGGTCATGCCGGCCGCGGTCTTGGGAGCTGCCGTTCCTCACTTGGATCCGGCTTTTATTCTTCGAGCAACTTGTTGCGCCTAGCGACAGTCAAGCAGAGATTTTGGCGCAAAATTGGGCGCCCCGCGACTTATAAAAAAAAAAAAAAAAAAAAAAAAAAAAAAAAAAAACAGAATAGCGCGCGCGCCCAAAGCCCAAAGAGCTCAATTTGGACCTGGCATATGCGCAATGGCTATGACGCTTTTTTTTTTTTTGTACGCTAAGCGTTTTGGTGCGTCTTTCTAAAACTTCCTATTATCGGAAACTCGCGCTTTCATTTTAAACCAATGAAGCGTCAGCCCGGAGCGGCGTACGGCCTTCGATAACGATCTGCCAAAACTCCCGATAAAGTCAATAAAAAAGAAGCTCAGAAATTAAGACTGCCTGCCGACTCGACGTCCTTGATTAGATCAACACTGAATCGAAACGTGGGTGCTCTCGCAAGAATACAGCTCGCATCCCTTGGGCGCCGTATTTCAGCGCGGTGTTTATAAAGCATGGTAATAACGAACCCCCATTTATATTATAAAAACTACATTCTAGTTGGTATGCATTGCGCATTGCGGAATCCTTGTGTAAGCTGATTGTAAACTCGCCGTCAACGGAAATGGACTCATGTTTATTGTCCAAAGAGTACAACCTATAATAGAGATGTTTTTTTTTTTTTGTTCATCAATGGTCTACCTAAGAACCACGGGGCAATTATCTTGGGCCCACACAGCGAGTAAGTACCGCGCATTCGAACTAGTCCTATTGAAATTAAAACAAGTCTGCGAATAGAGCGTTTATCATTCAAATCTGCTTCCATCGCACGAGTCAACACCCTTCAACACCATCGCCTTCCAGAACCTTTACTTGGCGCCCGTGGCATTCCCCTATCTCGAAACTAGTGCACCACCGACGTGATTGTAAGTATCATATTGCCCCTAAACGAAACAAAAAGACGGCAATTAAACGGTGCACTGCGTCCTTTTAATTAGTCTGTGTCTTCACGCCGTACGCCAAGCCATAATCCAGTCATTGGAAAAACGTCGGCGGTCTGCGGCAGGATTGCATTCTTCATTGAGACAGGTATGACTGGATGAAACATTATCGCGAAAATTTCGGGACTGTTCAATACCTACCGACCAGCAGAGTGTAAACTCGGCAAATGAGGTGCACTCAGACCCTACTCTTAACGATCCGACGGACGTGTTCTCGCTGCAATTTGTTTAACCATAAAGCTCACGGAGTTCCCCTGGCCATAAATGCCGACATCGTACAAATCGGGCCTCGTGAACCTTTCGGGAACCGACATTGCAGTACAAGACTTACCCCCAATCATCCTAGACGCTACGGGGCTTATATTCCTCGTGCCGTATTAACACCCTTGCAAACGAAATCAAATGCAATCGTGACTTTCTGGCCCGCTTTCAGGCGGGCATGCGTCAGTCAGATCTATACGGCGTTCACCGCTTAACTGTAAGAGTGGGGAAGTCTACGTGCTCTGCGAACCAATAAATCACCTGCCCTTTATCAAGTGACCTCCCTTTCTGCTTGCAGCTATGTGCTAAGTGTATGGTCACGGAATGCAAGAAGGCAAGGCTGCAAAGTAAATTACAACAAAAAAAAAAGGTTATCACCCTTTGCGACATGAGGATTCGTGTTCTTCGCCGATGTGACTGAGTGAGATCGTCAGGGGGCGAAACTCACTCACAAATGGGGCCGGCGTTGGCCGTGCTATATGATGAAGACACCGCGCGAGTAATCCAAGATTCAGGACGCACGTCGTACATCAATAGATCCTTTCGGGATCACTTTTAGAATAGGCACTGAAGAATAGAAGTAATACCTTCGAACTTTTTGATATATAGTGTATCGAAAAAGAGTATAGGTTTGTATTGTGTCTCCGTCCAGGAGAGACATAGCGGTGACTGCTTAAAAGGGCTCATTACACGGTTTGTGCGCACCGTTGCGTCGTCACGTTAGCCAGACGGCCGATAACGTGATAACAAACTAGAATAGCTTAAACATCTGTCTGATTACAATATATCAACAAGTTGTGTAGCACATTTGTGTAACTTATGTATCTGTCCGTTAGAGTTTCTGAACGTGTTGGGCACAACCCCAGGGAAGCAGTCGTACTGGGCCATCTAAATGTCTCACCTACTTCGTGAATAACACTTGCCATATAATGACACCCCGACTTGACGCTGTCTAGACATCCTGCGTATAACTCACAATTAACAAACATATCGTAAGGGCGCGTAACCTTGGTGCACTAAACATTTTAAAGCAACCCGGGAGTCAGGAATACGAAAGTTGACACCTAGAGAAGATAAGGAAAACGTCGCGAACGCAACTAAAATGTTGTTGCAGACAAAGACGTTTTTCATTTGTTTTTTTTTCTCTTGATGTCAACATGTCAAGAACCTAACTCCATGGGTTGCTTCAAAACGTTACAATTAAGCCGTTTTCTTAGTGGGCTCTACAACTTTAGAGGGTTCAAGACAATCCCCCTTAACTTCTACACGCGCAGTGCACATAAAACACACAAAATAATATCGGTGCAGTACACCACATTTATCCAAATAAAATTGCGCTTATTGGACTAATTTTTATAACTGGCGGAAGAGAACATTTACGTTCATGCGCCATCTGAAAGGTGAAGTACGGTAGACAACCATTGCCAAATATTCAATTGACCTCCGCGTGCTTCATCAAGTAAAATTAATATATTATATCTGATGGTGTTTTAATATGGTATAACAGAATATAAGCAATAAAATGCACATTATTTCTTTCTTTTCTGCTTCCTTTTTTTTTTTTTGCAGAAGGGTTTTTCTTAGAAAATGTTACACATCGCGGAATGCTTACAATTTTATTCTTTGTATCCAGTGGCGATTCAAACCGGAATCTTGGAAGGTCATGTTGCGGTGACCCGTTTTCGAAAACCATTGGAAACCAAACGATGCAAAACAGAAAACACAATCAAACCGGAAATTCGTTGCTTCCAATATTTTCTGGAAATTGCTTCTTACCCAACAAAAAGTGTCTTCTTTTTCTTTTTTTCCCCAGATTGAAACGGTTTGTAGCAATCTACGCGAGGCTCCGCTTTCGGCCGTGATTGGAGCACATTCTGCGAAAATCCATAAGATTGCTTCCTCAAAGCTACTCTCAAGGATTTGTTCACGTCCCCTCTCACGTAACTGCTCTCCTGCACGTTTTTGTTTATTTTTGTTTTGTTTATGCCATATTGTGATATAAAGTTATACTTGTACTAGGTATCTAAAGACAGAGTTGAAACACAATTGGACAGAGTCATACTAAACATACTTCCATTGGACACAGTTCTTATACAGGTTGCTGTTTTCTTGTTAATGTTGTTAGTCTTTTTTTTTGTTGCTTTATTTGACAATACTGTTTTTGTAGTTGACAAGTTCGTCTAACATAAGAAGCAATCCGTCAAACACGCGGTCTACTTAGCGGTTGGCGCCTAAAAAGTAGAAGTCAGGAAGCATTTATTTTGTTCAGAAGTTTACACGCTATAATTAGTGTTACAGTGATGTCTCGTTAATATGGACCCGGTTAATGTGGATACCCCACTATATAGACACCATTTTCGGAAAAAAACTGCGAAAATACATGCGTTTCTGTCTCGCTATTAGGGGCAGCTCGCAGTATGGCCGATGTTTTAGGGGAACGGAGGTGTCCATATTACCGAGACATCCCTGTGCGTGGTAGACTGTGTTTTTATGTTCAAACATAATTTCAGCCTCGTCGTTCGCCCAGCACCCTTGGTAGATGGTAGCGATCGTGTCTCGCAGTTAGTTTGTGGGAAAGTAGACGCACCTGATTCTTTACGGTGTTCTTTAGGAACATTTTCGTGCACACCTGCTGTTGGCCCTGAGAAAATAACAAAAAGAGATGCCGTGGATTCTAGCTCCGATGAATGGCTTCCCCTCAGTGATGGTCCTGATGCGGTGAAGAGCCCTTCACATGAACTATCTTCACCCATGGAAACTGGCTTATGACATGAACGGCGTGGGACGTATGATTCGGATGTCAACCCGCGGTGGGCCGTTCGACTGAAGCAGCGACGGAGCTTTCTCATTTTCGTAATACATGGAGATTAAGCCAAGCTGTAAGACGGGTGCCCCAGTGTTAAAAGAAGGGCTGACTTCGGGCTCCATACTTTGGGAGCACATTTAATGGGATTAGGTTAGTCTAATATACAATTGCACGATGCTACGTTAAAAGTGTCAGGCTATAATTTGTGGACCGCTGTCATGTTGTCTTTTTTTATGACGGAGTTAAAATCGAAACATTTTAAAGCAACCACAAGTATGCTGTCTGAACAGACAAGCAACCATTTCGAGCTGGCTTTTTCCTCTCTTTGTTTAAAGGAGCGGTGCAACGATATTCGGTTGGAATATTTTTCACTTCACACGAGCTTACTGGCACTAGTGGGACTCAAGGATACTCGCGCGCAACGCCACTGGCCAAGACACTCCTTTGATGTGGTGCAATTTCAAGGACAAAAGCGATCATTTTCATTCAGTCTCTCCTTTGCAAAATTTGATGACGTAACGTGGGGATCGCAGTACACCCCAATGACGATATTTGAATGCGGTTCATAGATTGGACCCGAGCATTGCGTGGGCACTCGATTTGGGCTCGTGATAATTACTAGCTCGACAAGCATTCGGGTAGTGGCCCGTTTTAAATCTCTGCAATGACGACAATAGCCGA
The DNA here is from genome assembly GCF_016920785.2 of Ixodes scapularis. Lineage (NCBI taxonomy): Eukaryota > Metazoa > Arthropoda > Arachnida > Ixodida > Ixodidae > Ixodes > Ixodes scapularis. Next base: position 98,216 of record NW_024609933.1, read on the forward strand.
GCCATAACAATGTCTGGAACTCAGCGCGTGTCCTGTGCTTTGCCAACCCCAGCGCGTGGCATTTATCAACATTGGCGGCATATAATCGGCTCCAGATCACGTGGCCGCTTGTTCTGGCTGCAAGTTGAGGGGGTGAACGCTGCTCGTTTTTCTTTAGTTTTTTTCTGGGACTTCTATTGCGTGGGGCGAAAAACGAACGGGTGTTTCATAGGTCATTAACGTCAGAGATCCGTTCTAAGCGGTATTTGGGAAAGTACAAAACTTGTTGCATCGCCCCTTTAAATGCTTCGATCGGTAGGTTGGTCGAGAGTCGATTTCTATAATGTGTCTTGTTTCGGTACGCTGAGAGAACAAAAAAGTCATGGGGAGTAAAACAAAATGTATTATTATGGTGCCTGAGGTAACTACCACTGATGTGTAAAGATTGCGAAAGCTTGCATTTTGGGCAATAAATGCACTGTAGATCTAGATTATTTATGTAATTCCATCATTTTGGCCTCACACATGGTCCCAAAATGTAAATTATAAGATTTGATTTACTTCCAGAGATGTCGAGTCACCTTAACTAGGCGTCAAAGTCACACAATAGATGATTGAAATATATATATATATTGCCGCGCGCAAGGCTGAGAAAGAAACGCTCGGTCACGGTTCTCCAGAAAGTTCCCGTTTATTCATGTACCGCACGTAACTTCTATCATTTATCCCTGCTTTTGTTTTCTAGAAAGTACGTGTTCATTCTCGCCCCGATCACGCGACGCTCGAACCGCTTTCGCCGAATCTTCGAGATAGCGGCGCACTCTAGATAAGAGGCCGCCCGCGACCTTGTCGAGTCAGTCTCGCCCTAGCGCTCGATTCTGCTGACACGCCGACTTCGACGCCCGCGACGCTCTGCTTTCTTCTGTCTCCTTCTTTATTTTTGGCACAAGTTCGCCACATTAAACGTTTATTTATTCCTGTTTATTTCTTGTTTATTAGTCACCACCCGTGACATTTTGGTGGAGGTGCGGGGTACCGCATGTTCGTGCAGCGCAGCCCCCCAAGTTCCCGCACTGAAAGTCCGAACCCAAGCTCCCGAGGACCCAACGAAGACCAGATCGAGACTCGATCAAGTCGCCGAACCCAAGGGCTACACCCGGAATACGGACCTTTACCACCCAGGACCAGGCAGCCGACGATGGCCAACCAGTCGCAGACCCCCGCCGCTCCTGCCGTCGTCTACCTACCCGTCGCTCCTCGGACACCGGCTCCATTCCACGGCGAGCAGTACGAAGACGTCGAAGACTGGATTGACCAGTATGAACGCGTTGCCCGCCACAATTGCTGGACAGACGAGCAGCGCCTACACAATGTCTATTTTTCGCTTGAGGGGACTGCCAAGCACTGGTACGAGAATCATGAGTCCTCCCTGACGTCGTGGGACATTTTCAAGAACGATCTCAAGGCTACCTTCATCAACCACCACCGCCGAGAGAGAGCCGAGGACCTACTGCGAACCAGAACCCAGGGCCCCAACGAGAGTGTCACCGGCTTCGTAGAGGACGTCCTGCGCCTGAGCGCCCGCGCCGACCCTCGGGCTACAGAGGAGAAGAAGCTACGAATCCTCATGCGGGGCGTGAGAGAAAACATCTTTGGCGGCCTTGTCCGCAGCCCTCCGACAACTGTCGAAGACTTTGTCGCCGAGGCAACGAACATCGAGCGTGCCCTGCAAGCCCGAGCCAGCCACTACCAGAGGCTACCCGGCGTCAGCGCGGTTCCGCCGTCCGCTTGCGACCTTGGGTCCAGCATCCCAAGCATTCGCGAGATCATTCGCGACGTCGTCCGGGAGGAGCTGCGAAAGCTACTACCCACCGCGGACCGACCAGCTTCGCTCTCCATCGCTGAGGTCGTGCGGGAAGAGGTGCAGAGAGCCATTCAACCAGAGGCTCCCATCAGCGCAGCAGTCTCCGAAGAACCCGCGCTAACTTACGCCGCAGTGGCCCGACGGCCACCGCCTCCTCCTCGCGCCTATGTCGCGCCGCCCCGACGCCAGTCTCCTGCGCCGCAGCACGACCGACGCCACGACGACCAGCCCCAGTACGCCAGCCAGGAGCCCCGTGCACCCCGGAAGACCGATGTGTGGCGAACGCCCGACCGACGCCCTCTGTGCTACCACTGCGGGGAAGCCGATCATGTGTACCGCCGATGCCCATACCGACGACTCGGACTGCGCGGATTCCACCCAAGCGACCCGCGCCCCCGGTATGGTGAACGCCCTCGGGAGATCGACGAGTACCTGCGACGACCCCAGTCCCCCGAGCCTGCGTCCCGCCGAGAGTTCCGGTCGCCGTCACCGCGACGTCCAGCTTCGCCGATGCACGACCCCGACGTGAAAGCCTGTCGCCCCTCGCTCCTCGCCGGGGAAACTAGGCGCGGCAACCCCTGGAGGTGGAGTTGCCGAAGACGACCGACGTAAAGAGCCTCCACGAACGACGGAGCGCTCCCACTCTCCCGACGATACGCATCACAACGACGCACCTGCTTCGGTGTCCAACAACTTAAACGTTGTTATTGACGGCCTCGACTCATCGGCACTCGTGGACACCGGAGCAGACTACTCAGTCTTGAGTGGGAGGCTCTCTCGCCGCCTGCGAAAAGTCATGACGCCGTGGGATGGACCCCAAATACGAACCGCCGGAGGACATCTCATCACGCCAGTCGGGAGATGCACTGCTCGCGTCGAGATCCACGGTGAAACGTGCCCTGTGAAGTTCGTCGTTCTGCAAGACTGTTCGAGGGACGTTATCCTCGGAATGGACTTTCTCTGCGAGTATGGCGCCGTCATAGACCTCGGGGCAAACCAGTTGACGCTGCGGAAACCTGTTTTACCGCCGGTAGAGACCAACACAACATCAACCGCGATCCGAGTTATCGCCGACCATGTGAACCTACCGCCGCGGTCGAGTGTTTTCGTCACCGTTATGGCCGACGCCGCCATGCACGGTGAAGCTCTTCTGGAAGGCAGCGTCCAACTGCTCCTCGAAAAAGGAATTGGCGTCGCAAGAGGCGTAACGGATCTCCAAGAAAGACGTACAACTGTTCTTGTGACGAACTTTCGAGAGGAGCCGCAGCACCTAACGAAGGGTACCACCGTGGGCCACGTCGAGGAGCTTCAAGCGCCAGCGGTGGTCACCGCAATCTCCGAGGAAACCTCGTCGCCACAGCAGAAAAGCACGACGCCGCCGCCGCTCGACATTGACCCCGAGCTCCCAGCTACGAAGCGCCGGCAACTGATTGATCTCCTTGCCGAATACAGTGACTGTTTTGCCACGACATCAAAGATTCGCCAAACACCAATGGCGAAACATCCCATTGTTACCGACGACGACGCACTTCCTGTCCACCAGTCGCCGTATCGGGTCTCCTTAAAGGAAAGGAAAGTGATTCAAGATCAAGTCCAGGAGATGCTCGACGACGACATCATTCAACCCTCAAGGAGCCCATGGGCGTCCCCAGTCGTCCTTGTAAAGAAGAAGGACGGAACCCTGCGGTTCTGCGTGGACTATCGTCGACTGAACGCCGTGACAAAGAAGGACGTCTATCCGCTCCCCCGCATCGATGATACGTTAGACCGACTGCGCCACTCCCGATATTTTTCGTCGATGGACCTGAAGAGTGGTTATTGGCAGATTGAAGTCGACGAACGTGACCGGGAGAAAACTGCCTTCGTCACTCCCGACGGACTATACGAATTCAAAGTGATGCCGTTCGGACTTTGTACAGCACCAGCCACCTTCCAGCGCGTCATGGACACCGTGCTGGCAGGTCTGAAATGGCAGAGCTGCCTCGTCTACCTGGACGATGTCGTGGTATTCTCACGAGATTTCGACGAACACCTCAGGCGACTTCGAGCCGTGCTTCAAGCCATCAAGACCGCCGGCCTGTCACTCAAGCCAACAAAGTGTCGGTTCGCCTATGGGGAACTAAAGTTCCTTGGCCACGTCGTGAACAACAAGGGTGTTCTACCTGACCCCGAGAAGACCCGCGCCGTAGCTGCATTTACGCCGCCGTCTGACAAGAAGGCCGTGAGAAGATTTCTCGGACTCTGTGCCTACTACAGGCGCTTTGTTCGAGACTTCGCCAAGCTATCCGCACCGCTGACACACCTCACGAAGGACGCCGTAAAGTTCGAGTGGACAGAAGAACACCAGAGGTCATTCGACGAGCTCAAACGAAGACTCCAGACGCCCCCGATTCTTGGCCATTTCGACCAGTTTGCTGAAACCGAGATCCACACCGACGCCAGTAACACCGGACTGGGTGCGGTACTAGTCCAAGTGCAGGACGGAGCCGAGCGAGTTATCGCATACGCAAGTCGGACGCTGTCTAAAGCGGAGAGGAACTATTCAACGACCGAAAAGGAGTGCCTCGCTGTCGTATGGGCAATAACAAAGTTTCGCCCATATTTGTATGGAAGTTCTTTTCGCGTAGTCACAGACCACCACTCGCTCTGCTGGCTGGCGAAACTGAAGGACCCCTCCGGACGCCTCGCTCGGTGGAGCCTACGACTGCAGGAGTTCGACATGGCCGTGGTGTACAAGTCCGGCCGGAAGCACAATGACGCCGACTGCCTGTCAAGGGCCCCAGTCGAGGCCGGTCCTGCCTGCATCAAAGAGGACGACGATGAGTGTTTCCTCGGCGCTCTGGATGTAAGCGACATGGCAGCACTCCAACGAGACGACCCTGAGTTTCGAGCACTCATCGAACACCTAGAGGGGCAAGGAAGCGCCGTTCCCCGCGGCTTTGTTCGAACACTGCCAACCTTCTCCATCCGACAAGGCGTACTGTACAAGGAGAACTTCAGCGACAGCAACACGGCGTGGCTGTTGGTGATCCCTTCCAGTCTTCGAGAAGAAATTTTTCAAGCCTGCCACGATGACCCGACGGCGGGACACCTTGGTTACAGCAGGACTCTTGCGAGGATACGCGAAAAGTACTACTGGCCCAAGCTTGCGAAGACAGTACACCACTACACCCGATCCTGCCACGAGTGTCAACGAAGGAAGAAGCCACCGACGAGACCGGCAGGACTTCTTCAGCCTATTGCGCCGCCATCTGCCCCATTCCAGCAAATCGGTATGGATTTACTCGGACCTTTCCCACCGTCGACGCAAGGAAACCGATGGATAATCGTCGCAACCGATTATCTCACGCGGTACGCCGAGACAAAAGCCCTTCCATCAGGAACGGCTGTTGAAGTCGCCAAGTTTTTCATCGAGTCCATTGTCCTCCGGCACGGCGCTCCCGAAGTCCTGATCTCAGACCGTGGATCATCATTCATGGCCCAGCTGACGCAAGAAGTCCTTCGTCTCAGCCACACCAGCCATCGTCGCACCACGGCGTACCACCCGCAGACCAACGGGCTGACGGAGAGACTCAACAAAACCATCGCCGACATGATCTCCATGTACGTCGACGTGGAGCACAAGACATGGGACGAGGTGTTGCCGTACGTCACATTTGCCTACAACACGGCCGTACAAGAGACCACCGGAGTGACACCCTTTCAACTGGTGCATGGGCGCAAAGTAACGACCATGCTGGACGCGATGCTGCCGCATGAGCCAGCTGACAGTGAGAGCGACGACGCCCAGGTGGTTGCTCAACGGGCCGAAGAAGTCCGCCAGCTCGCCCGACTCAGGATTCAAGACCAGCAACGCGCCGACGCGGGCCGCTACAACCTTCGTCGCAGGGACGTTCACTTCCAGCCCGGAGACAGGGTGTGGGTTTGGACGCCCATCCGTCGCCGCGGCCTCAGTGAGAAACTGCTGAAACGGTACTTTGGACCATACAAGGTACTTCGTCGCCTCGGCGAGCTGAACTACGAGGTGATGCCCGACGGAACACGAACATCGTCACGCCGCCCACCACGACCTGAGGTCGTCCACGTCGTGCGCCTGAAGCCGTACTATGCTCGATAGGACTGTGGACCTTTTGTGCTCCAAAAGACTCTTTAGTTTATCGTTTTTTTTTCATTTTGATTTGTTTTACACTGCATCGGGGCGATGCACTTTTAAAGGGGGGAGTAATGCCGCGCGCAAGGCTGAGAAAGAAACGCTCGGTCACGGTTCTCCAGAAAGTTCCCGTTTATTCATGTACCGCACGTAACTTCTATCATTTATCCCTGCTTTTGTTTTCTAGAAAGTACGTGTTCATTCTCGCCCCGATCACGCGACGCTCGAACCGCTTTCGCCGAATCTTCGAGATAGCGGCGCACTCTAGATAAGAGGCCGCCCGCGACCTTGTCGAGTCAGTCTCGCCCTAGCGCTCGATTCTGCTGACACGCCGACTTCGACGCCCGCGACGCTCTGCTTTCTTCTGTCTCCTTCTTTATTTTTGGCACAAGTTCGCCACATTAAACGTTTATTTATTCCTGTTTATTTCTTGTTTATTAGTCACCACCCGTGACAATATATATACATACATACATATATATTATATATGTATGTATTGCGACTTTAGGACGCTGGGTGGATATATTCATAAAGTAATCACAGAGCGCTGACCACGTCCCGGCTAGGCAGCGGCATTTCTTACGGTTTTTTTGGATTCAGTTTAAAAGCAATGGGAGTTTTTATACCGCGTGTGGGCGCGACAAAACCGCCCTTCCTAGTACTGCCTCAACCACCCTGAACTACTATTCCGATCACCGTAATTGAAGCTGTGTGCCAATGTACTCATATGGAACAACAGTAGTGCGCCGCTGACTGAAATACCTTTGACTTTCGATAAATATACCTTGTTCACAAAAATATATATATTTTTTATAGAAGACGAAGAAGACGATTTGTTCTACGTAAGTACCTGCAAGGCAGACAGCCTCCAGACCCGTAAATTAGTCTGGAAATTTCTCCAATTCAACACCGGAGCCAAAAGTCCTACACGGTGAAATTATGGTGTCTCGCTACAACGAACTAAATCACTGTAGGAGGGTGAGGTCGCACTGACTCCACCGAGCTGCGGTGGCAGATAAACGAACCCGTAACTTGAAGTTCGTAAGAAAGCTCTCCTTTTTGCATCTAGCCCGACCGTGCACCGACGTGCTGACGCCACTGTTTTTCAATGTTTTTTTTTTTATTTATTTATTTTCTGAAAACTTGTATCGAAGTTATTTCCCGTCGTCTTGGCGCACTCAGTGCTGCAAAAGTCATTGTTGTTTTTGTTTTACGGCTGGCGCCTGCCGAACTGGCAACGCTCTCTAGGTTACGGCGAAGCCTCAAAGCATTATAACGGTGAAGTGTATGTCCACTTCGTAAAAAAACATCGTCTTTGAAATCAAACTAAGTTTTCAAATCGCCCCAAACAAAATCCCAATTTTTTTTTTTTATATCCGCAAGACCGGAGGAGGGGGAGGGGACTGTGGTCTTAAAACGAAAGCAGTCTGATTATGTAAATTTATATACAAGCCGATGCAATATCAACATCATCCGTATAAATGAATCTGTGTGCCCCTATGTTTTATCTGTCTTTCTCTCCACAGGTAAGGGTGTGTGTAAAAGAAGAAGAAAATGCGCATAAGTTCACTCTTCTTGATTTTGCTTCTTCCTTTCTTATTAGGTTTCGCTTGCAATTGGACAACGCGTGGCTGACAAACAAAGTAAAAAACAGAAAAAAAAGCTTTTCTTTCAGAGAATCCCAGCTTTCTTTTCTCCTTACCCCAATGCTATACTGCTTTGTGAATTTAATAATATTTCATTTTATTAAAACTAAACGCACATGAAAACATAATAGAATAACGATTTCAACGCTTAATTAATAGCAGAGGTATATATTTTATACTAGAAACAACGCCTGTGTTAAAATATCAGTGCAAAAGTAGTCGCACTGAAATCGAGGTTTAACTTCAAATTTATAACATTTTCATATATATCTTAAATCTCAATTGGGCGGTGTGCTGAAAACGCGATGACAAAAAGCTGTTTGTTTGGGAACACCGGGGCGTAAACCTGCATATCGACTGTGACCGATGACGAACTTTCGGCGACGTTCCTTGCAATGAAAAGTTTGCGAGGAAATATAAAAAGTCTAATTGATTTGCGTTCTATGATAAACGTTCAATTACAGTCTTCGGAAATATTACGACACTTTGTATTTGTAAAGAAAAGCAGAAATCGGTAATTTTGGGAATGTGGCCTATGGGATTCAAAGCCAAATATATCGTAGAGCCGCGGAATAACAAATATACGAGTTCAAATGCTTAGTTATTGCTAACGAAACTTTTATGACTGTTAGCTAAAATATTATGTACGAACATTGCGAGGTCGTTGTTCACTTCAAACTTTTCATGTTAGTCTATGCACCGAGGCGTTGATGTCTAAGAAAGTTCGGTATGTACGTGCAATTGTGAAATCAAAACCGCCCGAAATTTGGTGCCTACGAACACTTTCTTTTCCGCGGTCAAGGACCGATTGTAGTTCCTGCGCGTTATTCGCAGATATTGTTTCGATAAAGGTATATTTGTCATTTTTATACGAATACCCACTGCCATACATTTTTGCACCTGCGCTGTGATAGCTTTTTTTTTTTTTTTTTTCAAAAATGTACTATGGGATTTTTTTTTATGTTCCGATGTTTGTGCAAATTTTTTTTTCGCATATCCCAAATAACGTGCAACCAAAACTCGCACAAAATTCGAAGCGTGATTATTAGTTTTGTACTACTGTGGTTTTATTTTTTTTATCAAAAATGGTTTTGTGTTACTTCTTCCCAGCTGATGAAAATGCTCGTTCCTCCTCTACAAAGTTTTTTTCCCTTAGGATGAACCACCCTTGACCTGTCAATGTTCTCATTTTGCCGAAAACAGAAAAAGATATTAGTGGTGTTTTCTTGCTACCGGAATCTTTACTTTCGGGCTATATTAACACTCTATCCTCAGTCAACCGCTAAGTTGACGGACCACTGGAAGCTAGGTACATGCTTACGGGACTAGAAGTTCACGGCGACGTAAATAGCCAACAGCGCCCCCATTCGGCGTATTCAATTAAAGGGTCCATACTGGGCTTATTTTCTAAATATTGATTTCAGACACTAGAATGTTTTATTACTGCGTATACGAGCGAACGCGAGCACTGTGCGTTTTCGTTAGCGTAGCGCGTTCCACATTGCGCCTGCACAGAGCCCAGACTGCGGTGTAGATTGGCGTACAGTGATGAAGCGCAGAATCACTAGTGATCTATCACTAGTGATCTATCACTAGTGATGTAAGAACGAAAATACCGGGGTGTTTTATTTTACATTTTTGCGTCCTCAACTTGTAGCTGGATGTCGACTTCGTGAGTGCCCTCAGTGTTGTATAGAGGAACTGTTCTAAGTTTTAAAGAGCGGCTGAATGAATAATTAGAGATCAATTTTGCGGGTTATTCGTGTAGCAGATATATCTCACGCATAATTCCCGACCCGATTGTTTTCAATACCATAAATCGATCGATCAGTGGATTAGCGAGTTATGCTTGTAGTACCGCGGGAGCTGGCTGGAGAGAGGGTAAAATAATAAACCAAAGTGTTGTTTGTGTGATATTAATTTTCAAAGGCACTCAGGCAGTCTGTGGTGCCACAGCCTTTTCTACTCACAGAAGTTTCGGTGTCGGATTTTGATTGCTTCCTGTTTTCGCGCCCGCTATATTGCGAACGAAAATATTCGTCCGGATTCTACAAAAGGGAATTGGATGATAATTCGAGTTTTTTAACGAGTAAGAGGGCTTTTGTTTTTAATTCGCATAAACAGGGTTACCAAAAAAACAAAAAAAAAACCGCGACGGAAAACCGTTTAATTTACACAGAATATCGATGTAGCCACCCAAGTAAGTCAGGCGGTTATTGTAACATGTTCCAAGCTTCTGAATGCCCTACCAAAAGAAAGTTTCCACCATCCTTTTCAGCCACCCCATAAGATGTTCAGGCGTTTAGTCGCCACAGATCTTCATTCTGGACCCATATTATCAAGGACGTCTGTCTGTCCTTCCCACATCTTGATGCAGTTTCCTCCATGCACATAACACGTGACGAGTAAAGACCTTTGCTGAAGCATGATGGAAGGACTCAAAACCCCGGCGCTGCCTTGCAAAAAAAAGTACACCCTAAAAAAATAATATTTTTTATTATGTTATTAAAATATATTTATAATCATACCCTGAACTACGTCGAGGTCGAGAACGTTTTTTGAGAAAGAGTCTATTTATTTTCGGTGTTCTTTCTCGTTTTGTATATTTTCCGTCTCCCTTTTACCTGAAAGCTAAGTATACGGTGATTGCATTTCTCGGCGTAAAATTAAACGTACCTTCACCCAAAAATATGATTATAAGGGTTACAGTCTCGTCTGAAGGCTCCAACTGCGTTTCCATTGCTCATAAAAGCAGAAGGCTTGTGCGTCCGACAGGAGTTTTTTGAGCTCAGGTTTTAGGCGCCCGTTTCCGGCTTGAGCGGCGTCGCCGTCGGCGTAACCTAGCGTTGCATTATGGGACGTTTTTCAATATGAAGTCACACGTGACGTCACGTGTGACTTCATTGTGGTAAACGTGCCATACTACAACGCACGGTTACGCCGACGGTGACGGCGATACGAGCACCAAACGCTCCCCGCTGTTCGACTTGGTCGTCTGCGTCGCCGCCCGCCGTTGACAATGGCAAGTTTCTTGGCCCTATCTTTTACAGAAGGGGAGCTACGCTTTGCAATGGCACAGGACAATTTCCCCCTGTGAAATACACCTTGGAAGAAAAGTTTAGATTGCAACTTGAAGACGTCAAGTTTTATAGTCTATTTTAAATCAAGCCTAGTGACTTGAGACACCATGTACAGGGTGGTTCACGAGAGGGGGACAAATTCGATATTGTGAAATCTACGAATCGCAACAAAAAAAAAGGCTTGTGTCGTTTTGGTCCTGGGCCAGGGGCCTATTTAGAAAAATTATTAAATTGCGGGATAATTAGATTGCTACTTATTTTTGCGTAATGAACATTTTTATTATTGTGTTTAAGGCCATGGTTTCAATTAGAAAATTTCTCAGCCTCATCAAAAGACACTAAATCAACGCAATGCAAAACGATAGAAGGCACGTGTAACATTTTACGTCTTTCTGAAAGACCGCACAAAATCGACGGGTTTTTAAGTTTCGGTTTGCTATCGGAGCGCATCTCGGCCCCGGCGGCACCGCGCCCCGTGGAGAGATAGTGACACCAGCCTCTGCTGCGTCCCGCGATGACAGCGCAGCAGAGGTTGGTTGCACCATCTCTGCTGAGATCCATTCCGATAGCAAAGCGAAACTTGAAAACCTGTCGAATTTGTGCGTTTTTTTTAGAAAGCCATAAAATGATTCGGTCCCTTAGCTAAGGGACCTTTATTCTCGGCAGCCAATCAATTGACAATCTTCCGCGCGCGGCGTGTGCTCGCAACCAAAGAGCACGGGCTGATTCGCCGATAGCAAAGGGACCTATGTTAAAGGTGCCTTTATGCTGACCGTGTGAATGGGGTATTAGTGTTTTTTGATGATTCTAAGCAATTTTCTAATTGAAACCATGCCCTTGAACACAATATTAAAAAAGTTAATTACGCAAACATAATGAACACTCTAATGATCCCGGACTATAATAATCTTCTTAAGTAGTCCCCTGGCCCAGGACCAAAACGACACAAGTCATTTTTGGTTGTGCGCGTAGATTTCGCACGTACAGCCGTCACGATGCACGAGCTGGGTCCCGCTCACGCGCCCACAGTCAGCTTTCCGAAGTTGGCGCACATTTAAAGTTTACAGGTTCCCGTCGCTGGTCACAGTATGTATATATCTATATATACATGTATTTATATCCTTCTCAGATTGTTTAGCAAGGTATGCCGTAAAATCGAAATACCTGAAGAGAGGAGGAGGAAAAGGAGCAGAGGAAGAGGGGGAGGAGGAAATGGTACGGAGGAGGACGAGGGGCATACCCTCCCCTCTTCCTCAAGAGCGGGAAATTTACTGAACATTTTCCTCTCAATGGAAGGGGAGCAGGAGAGGAGGGTACGGCTCTCCTCCTACTCCGTATTCTTCCCTCCTCCTCCTGAATAGCTGCGCTCTAATACGGCATTACAAACAACTGTAAACGTCTTTCATTTTGTTTTTAGCAACGTTAAAGAAACCTTAAATTAAAGTGTTGTTCGGGATACCTTGGAACAATGTTTTATAATGGGACACTGATTTCTTCGGACCGTAGCACTTTACTCAAAACGCTCATTGCATTGCTCGAAATATTATGATAAGGTAACGTTTCGAGACAATCATATGGATAATTTTTCAATATAAGCTCTCTGCCCTACGAAGATCCTAGTTACACGTAATTGGCTGCCTTCGTGTCAGCCTCCAAGGTGCTTTTACTCGTTAATGAGATCTTGGCTCGTTTCCTTCGGAGAAAACCTCTCATAAATTTCTCCTTCCTCGCGTGGGCCGCGGCAGAGCGTAAGCGTAAGAAATACAGAGCCGAAACCTGATAGCTTACAATCCGGGGACAAGGTAATTTTTGTTGCCTTTTTGACAGCTTTGAAATGAGGAAATGGAAGATTCTCGGATAAATTCGACCAGGCATTCTATATGCGGGCAACCGTTTTATTGACATCCGACATCGCAGTGCTGGTTGCCTAGGACATTTTACGAGTCACAATTCTAAGACTCACAAAACAACTGGGTTTTCTATTACCTATTGCGGGAGACTTTCGAACAAGAATAAAACAAATGAGGTCACGGGTTTTGGTAGCTTCAGAGCTTCAGTCGCAATAAATCTAACAGAAAGCATTTACATAATGTTTTAATTAAACAGAGTGAATGCATTTTATTAATACTTTGTTGCCGTCTAATCGTTTTTGTGTAGATCGACAAAACCATCAGAATTAATGGTTCTGATAAGAAGTACAGCGCTTCAGTAACATTAAACCTAACAAGAAACATTTACATAATGAGTTCATTGAACAGAGCGAAGCCATTTTAATAATACACCCGCGTCTCCTTCTCTAGATGCACAAAAACATAATAATTGACGGTTCTGATCCCATCATACGTAGAAGGTATTGTGTTTACCACCGCCTTTGTTAACGTGTTCACCGTCGCACGTTTAACATGTATCTGTTAACGTGCGTTCTCTCGAGTTACCCTCTATCTCGGATTAATTTAAAATGTTCGTTCTGAAACGGTTTCATGCAGAGCAAAGGTTCGAACGTTTGGCCTTCTTAATTTTTCGAAGCGGCAGGGAGGATTGCGGCTTGCGGGAATACGATGTTTGAAACGATCGAGTGAAAGTGTTTGAGTATCACTGTAATGAACTAATCTCACCAGCCAGTTTGACTGCGCCACCGCTGCCGCAATGCATCGAGGGAACTTTAGTCTCTTTGCACGTGCGACAACCCCGCTGGAGTTCTGCGCGTGTAGCACACGAGACGGCACGAGCTCTCGCATGCACGGCCGTCTGCCTCTTGTGAACAAATGTAATGGCCGCGCCACGCATGCGACGAACCCTTAGTGAAATCGGTCTATTGGCGTTCGTGATTGGCCAGATGTTCACTACGACGTTGTTATTTGAATTAATTTTGCTTTGATCGACGGAAATAAGAATGGCATCAGACCGCCTACTTTGACTGTGTTGGTTTAAGAATGCGATGACTCCGGGCTTCCTTCGTTCATTTTTACACACACCACCTTACCTATAGTTCAGAATTGATGATGAGGAGCCAGGGTAACAACTCGCGACGCCACGGCGAGACAAACCCTGATCGTGACATCAGAGACGATAGCCATAAGGGGGCGCCACCAAAGCATTTCGGCGCCAGAGCCGTATATAGAGAGAGTTTGGCTATACATTAGAAAGTATAGGAGGAAAATGAGGAGGCCCCATTGGCCGAGAGCGGGCTGGGCATGTTCCGGGGCGTCTTCACAGATTCCAATGTGGCCAGCCAGAAGTCGCGACTAATACCCTGGCGGTGGTCTCGAGAAACAGGATTAATAAGTACAACAGCTTGAGTAACTCTCGATTACTAAAAATATGGTGCACGTGATTTTTTTTTTTTTTATCACGGTCATGCAAACTCAAAATTTAGGAGAGTAATCGACGTAATTCGTACGCCAGGCGCCGAGGGCGGGAAAATGCCGTCCGAGCGGTCAGACCCCGGCCGAGCAAAAGAGAGTTAGAACGTCGCATTCGATTTTTGCATCTGTTGCGTGATCATTATCGAAATATCACGTGCAGTACATTTTAAACCACGAAGAGTTACTGCATCTAGCTCTTACGCGCTTATTATGAGTGTTTTTCGCTACCACCACTAGGGGAATAGTTTTGGCTTCTGGTTGGCCAAGAAAGCACGTCGAGCATTTTATCCCCGTCTCGTGCGCCTTTGCTATGTCTGCTCCTCCCATTGGCCAAACTCTCTCTATACACGGCTCTGCTGGGCGCTCATTGTCACTGACAACATGAGAAGACCAGGGCGTCTCTTTCAAATGCCCGGCCTACAGCACCTGCTCGTGGAAAGCTTCCACCGTGCCGTAGCCTCCTCTATACTCACAAACCCTGGCAGTTCGACGACGGAGCCCTAGAGTGCCCGGTCGTAGATTTGGAGCATGAGGATCTAGTCACACAGAGCATATCATAGCGCCATTTCTCGGGGAACCTGTACGTCAGCGCACAGCCCTTGCAGCGGCGAGGGCACAAAACATACTTGTTCGGTAGGGAGAAGTGTGCTTTGGCGTCTCGCCGCAACGGGGCGCCAATGACGTGGCTCTTCTCTCATCCGTTGTCTGCCGCTCCACCTTTTCCATTTCGGCGGCCGCTTCTCGTGGCAATCTGCCAGGCTTTGTCAGTATAGAGGAGGCTATGACTGTGCCCTGGTTGCGCGTGCACGTTCGAGACTCACGAGGAGCCAAATGTCACCGAAGGTAGGAAGCTCGCGCTGGATGCGGGGACATCTGATAGTCCTCCCCGTCGTTCTCCTCCCGGCAGGGTTTATAATGGCATTCTCAACACCAGCACAGCGCGTTCAGTCTCCTTTTCTCTGTTTCGCAATTCACTCACCAGAAAGCGTCTGTATCTACTGCAGGCCCGGATACGTGGTAGCTCTTTGCTTCTCTACTTGGCGTCGCCCTCAACGGCGTCGCGAATACACTTTGTCACCCTTTCGACCCGCGTATGAGTTCTACCCTGTCGGCCAGGTCAACGCAACTTAGAATAATTCAAGGCCCGCGAACATTCTCCTCTTGCTTCGTGTAACGTCACCGCAGTCGGATTGCGCAAACTCGGCAATTGGGCCCGGAGCGCGACGCCGGGCGTCTTTCGACGCGTTGATTGGTCACGAGGCACAGCCGAACGCTGACGCACCGCTCGTTGGCCAATCTGTGTCCACACTCGATCTTACGGCGATGAAGTCAAAATTATGACATGGAGGCTCTGATTATTCAAGGTGGCAATGGCCAGGCATGGTGCGGGGCCGACTCGGTGTCAGGCGGGCTCTTCTTTTAACCGACGTATTGTAGAGCGGACGTTGCTTGGAAAAAAGAAACACAAGAAAATCACTCTTTATGTTTTGCCAGTTGCCGACGTGTCTTGTCGTTGGCAAAGCAGTGCCTTTAAAAATAGCGGCATTTTGTGTTTTTTAGGAACCCCAAGATGGCGTAACGGATCATTAAAAATTTATGACTTTCTGCTATTACGATCTTGAGACAGTGGCGTCAACGGAGGTTTTACGCGAGATTTATTCAAATCTGAGTCATCCTTTGCACATCAAGCGCGCTGGTTTTAGCGCTCTCACGACTCCCGTGCCCTGAAAGATTTTCATAATGGTCGTAGGTTGAGCGACACTTTCGTCGATTCTACAAATACGCGTGTAAGCCCCTACAATCAATATGCCACCATTTTTGGTGGCCCCTTTGATGCGCCATGTGCATTTCGCATTTCGCTATTTCTATTACTCAAATTGTAATGTGATGAGTGCTTTAGTTGTCTCATGCCATCAATAAAAATAAACCATATAAAAAATGACGTCGATAGACAAACGTGTTAGCGCTCGACAGCTGGAAGCACACGGAGTGAAATCCTGCGCTGCAGAACTCTGAAACCAAACCTTTAGTTCTCGCCTGTGTCCCTTTCTAACTCGATGAACAACTCTGGGTGATGATGAGCGTGCGGTCGTGTATAACCGCGTTATGATGCTCGTTAAAGGCCCCAGACTAGAACTTGTACTGTAGTGGCTATATCCCTGTTTTACGGCGCGACCTGGTGTCGCGATATTATTTTATTTTGATAGTTTTCGCTTGCGGTGATGCTGAGCACTCTATGAACGTGAGTTTGTCTAGGGCACTCTTCGGATTCCCAGTCCCCGTCTTCAGATGAACTTTATACGCCACCGGTGTTGACTAAAAAGGCATTATTTTACTCGCACCTTGCTTTACTTGGTACCTGGAAGAAAATGCGGTCAGGTGAAGTATTGAGGAGCGAGTTACCGCCGTTGTCCCAGAGGTGTGGACCAATGGTGTGAAGGTTCCCGTTAAGACGGAAGTGAGCTTCGGGTTATTATCTCTTTTTGCCCCGTCCGTTTCGTTGCTCGTCTGTGTCGACAGCTCCCAGAGGAACACAAATATAGCGCCATGAAGGATGGGTCTACCGCCCTCCTTTATTCCTGGTTTGGCCAACGGCTGCCCGTCCGCTGTCCCGCCACCGCTCCCCACGGGTGTGACTCTGACATCATTGTTGACGCTACGTAGCGGAGTTTCCTAAAAAGTACAGTTCCTATAGCAACGATATAAATTGGTTACAATAAGTTAGCTTTTCCAAAAATAGTTCGTTTCATTTATAGTAGGTAAATTCATATTTATTTGAATATCTCATTGCAGTTGTGATATATTTATATGCTCACGAAGTGTTGTTGTTGTAGGCAAGAAATATGTTAATGCCTTTCTTTTTTTATTTTACTTAGTACTATATTTACTAATATATGGGACAGTGACGAAATGAAGTGTTTGTTTTGTCACTAAATCAATTTGAATTCTCATATTTGTCGACTTAATTTTTGATAAGGCTGTACCTTAAATAACTTATCAGCAACTCTCAAATATAACAAAGCTACAATTATAGCTATCTATACGTTCATTGTAAGATTCAAAGTATTTAGTCGTTGACATTACGTCAATTTACACTAACTTAGATGCTTCCCAATACATATCGAGCAACTCTGTTAGCGTCCCATCCCGTCGTGAGGGCCACCGTAAAAATTGAACCGCAAAGAAACGAGTCTCCTTCCAATCAAGATGTAGATAACTTAAATTGTTTAGGGTGATAAGCAAAGACTTTAGCTGTTTCCTTGAAAGCTCATTGGAGGAGGGGTCTAGTTTAGTTAATAAACTACAAGTGGTCCCATAGTCTTTGTTAGCCGCAAGTATTTGACAAAAGCCGTCTGAGGCTTTTAGGTGCAAGGGTGGTAAGTTGAGTGAATCCACATTATTTTTAATCATAATGGCTATAATAAATACCACAAAATAAATAAAATAATAAGCGAGTTAATAGGTTAAATATTCAATTAATTAATCAAATAAATAAATAATTGATAATGGTAATAAATTGGATGTCACTACGCAGACTGGTCGAGCCGACTGAATTCTCATCTCGTGAACTGAGCCCAGCTCAAGGATGTCTGCCCTCGATGATCCCTGGTTTTGTTGACGCGTGTCTGTGGCGACTACATTGTCATGTGACTTGGCGCTGCTTACCTACGGTGTAAGTGAATCAAGGTGTCCCAGGTGTGGGCACCCGGACAAGAGAAACAAACTTAATCGTACCCTTTTCGCTCCCATGCTATCATGTACCTCACTTCCCTATACATGGCCTCAGACAAAGCGGTCAGCCTTGAAATACCTGGAGTGTCATTCTCAGCGCGGACGGCTGGGGACGTGTCGACGCCATCTGATCGAAGTCCTCGCGGGACAGCTGCAAGCCAAGTGATTGGGCCAACGATGACGTGCTGATATTGAATCCGTCTTTACTCGAGTTCTTGAGCTTGTCCCTAAAGTGGCAACAACAAAGATTAAAAAAAAGCCATAGCCGCTGACAAAAAAAAAAAAAATAGAAAAATAAACGGCGGGAAGGAATTTTAACTGTTCCTCCTTCAGCGCGAGCTCTCGACTTTTGATAACATTTCGTCATCTCGTTAACTTTAATAGTGCACATGCAGCCAAAGCCCGGCGGGAGGCAAGGCACCCAAAAAAGACATTCTGTACCTCTTACCCTCCCAGGTAGTACGGTGTTTTCATAATGCGTTACAATGCTACTAACTATTATGATGGCAAAAACATAGCGCTACGTTTTCACCATCTCCGCGTCATCGCGTAGTGCTGTTCCGCGTGTCTCGGCCACTGGCCTTTCTGCAAAACCGTAGTACCATAGATAACAATTGGGATTTTTGTTATTTTTATTATATCATGTTTCTTTCGGCCAACATGTACGGCCAACTGGCAACTTAATCGCTGTTTTCCACATGACGCTCGCCAAGATAGCTGTCAGGTTTGCCGCAAACGCTAATGAACCTCTACCTGCAGAAAGCTCATGTGTTTTTGCGTGTTTGATTTGCAGAAATGTTATACAGTAACTAAAACGCCCGAGCAATTTTTATACTTCGAAGTAGTCAAAAAATGACATGCGAATTTGTGAGCAGGTTTTTGAGGATAAACGCGTTGCCGTGTTTTTCTTTGGACCGCATAATCGCATGGCTTCTCAACAACTCGGCCTAAAGGCTATTCTAGTAAACGAGGTAACGTGCGAAGGTTTGCGAAAATAAAAATATGCTAGAAAAAATCTAAATTTGCCAACAAAAATTGTACTTTGGGTAAAATAAGGGAGTAAAATATGTGGTTTTTTCTTGTTTGTTTGTTTTCTACGCCGCTGGATACGTAAAAGTCTAAGCAGGTTTCCTTCGCTCGGGCGAGTGTTGCAGCAAGCGAACCGATCAGAGTGATTCTATATTCAGCAGATGCATTCCATCTCCGTCGTGCGCCTGGCACTCGACACACTCTCGTAAAGCAGCTTTTCTTTTCTGCCGTATATTCTGCGCTTTGTTTTCCACGAGGCTCTGGCGCTTGAGGTTAGTTCCAACCGCTCAAGTCTATGTCGGTGATTTTCGTACTATATTTGTTCTATGCGCCAAGAGGCAGTGTTTTCCAGATCGCTCGAGTTGTTTTGCATCGTGATCGATTGCATCAATCGTGAACATAGCGGGGCTTTGGCTTGTACCCAGTGTTTGTACATGCCGCTACTCATCCGCAGTTAAGACAAGCCAGTGCTTGAGAAGTCGGCTTGTCGGCGACGAAAATAGCCTCGACGGAAGCCGCCGGGGCGACTTCGGAAAGCAAGAAAAACGTAGTAAGGTGCGCTTAAAGCATCCCAAAATACTCTTCCAATCGTACTTGATGGGTCTTCTTGTGAACAGCACTATCCGCTTACTTCTTAGTTTCGCTTACACCGAAGACGAGTATATTAAAAAAAAAAATCGCTCACGTAGAAGCGGATAGGGAAAAGAGCGGAAGGTCACCGGCATGGCTGCAGACAGCTTTGATGTTATATTTCGTACCTCTCAAACACGCAACTGCGTATGGTGTTTTAAAACCACTTTAACTGATGTCAGTGCAGGCGAATACAGTCCCTGCATTCTGATTTGTATCATATACATCATGCATATTTCTCTCCGCCAGGGGGGCGCGATAAAATCTGGATGACGCTTGCAGGCATTGAACAGCGCTGTAGCTTCAGATTATGCACAAGGCACGGTCGTATACAAGCATTTGTAAGTCTTTGTCTACATCTGATGCATGGTATTAGAGCGTTTGAAAACATTTAAAAGTGCAGCCTGCCGTCTTCAGCGCCCAACAAACCGCAAAGGACAATTTTCTTCTAGCTCTACTGTCCCTGTTTTTTTTTTGTTTTTTTTTAATATAAATTAGCCCATGATATATTCTTCAGGACATATAAAATGTTCATGTTCTTTCTCTTTTTTTCTTTTTCCTATAAATTTATATCGACCACCGTAATCACGCTAGCTTAACGCCTGTGAGAAGCGTGAGTGATCTGGGTGATGGGTTGCACCGAAACGCGCACTAAAAAATATTTTATATTGCTCTCCAGGGGCACTGCTCAAGCCTTAAGAGCTACATGCTTTAATATACTGGCTGTTTCAAGGAGCGGCCAGGCTCTTTAAATCGACCGCAAAATTCGGTTTCTTAACCTATCGCGCTACGACTTTGTACAGCGTTGCCCACAGATGGTGCTTTTTTTTATTTATTTTCTTTTTTGTAAAGTTTGGAACGAGCAAATTTACCTGAGGCAAAAGTAAACAAAGAAAAAGGCTTAGCTCCTATGGAAATGCGGCGAAGCCAAAGGTCTTAATACAATGCCAACTGCGCCAACGAACGAGCATACGGCGCCGAAAGCCGGCGTCTTTAGCAGACGATCTTTTCGACTCAAAAGCGACGCGAGCTTTTCTGATATCAGTTGCCAGTGCATTATTTTATGATCCTTACTGATAAATATATTGAATGGACACATAATTGATTAGAAGACTGGTTTGTCGGGATATTTTGACTGTTTTTTTGTTTTTTTTTCGGGGTACCAATGCCGTGTGCTTTGCAGTTCCTTGTTGTTATTGCGCCTGTTTTTGTTTCTGCGACTTTCGCCGCCTGCGGAACGGGCTCCGCCTTTGAGTCGAAAAAATATTTTGCTAAAGACGCCGGCTCTCGGCGCCGTATGATCGTTCGTTGGCGCAGTTGGCATCGCGACCGCTTGCGTCATCTCTTGTCTTTCGTGTTAAACGGCGCCGTATTGTTTGGAAACCTTTGGCTTCGCCGCATTTCCATGTCAGCTGAGCCTTTTTCTTTCTTTACTTTTTCCACGAGTAAGTTCGCTATTTGCAAATTTTACAACAAAAAAGGTAACCTCGCAAATGCACGGGCTTGGCCGCACGAGTAGAGATACGGCAGCGGCCAGTCGCCTTGATTAAAATCGCCTGAAGAAAGTATTCACAATGTGCTGACGGCGAGCATCCACGATTATTTACAACGTGCATTACAAACCATCAATATTGCCGGTCGTAGCAGCCTATAAATGTGAGCTCCTTTTGAGGATGTATCCCATTTCTTTAATAAATACGTTTTCTCACTCACTCATGCGCTATTGGCGGTGAGGTGTTTTGGTGGCGCCCTCCTATGGTTACCTTTCGTGACGTCATTACCTTGTGAACAACAAGTTTGAAGGTGTTTGTAAGGAGCATGGCGAAAGCTTGAAATCATAGCGCTCTCAAACGAACACTGCCAACGCCGTCAAAATTGAAGTTCTTTCATTCTTCCTCTTATTTCCGTCGATGGGAAATCCTTTGCTCACGTCATAGTCAGTATTTGGCCTATCTTAGAAGACAAATCACAGCGACGCTTTTGATCGCTCACGTCGCCAATAAACAGCGCTCTCAAATATGGCGTCCAGTGAATACCCCCTACTGGTGACGTGCGCGATCGAAAGCGTCGCTGTGGTCGGCCTTCCACGATTGGCCGAATGCTGACAATGACGTCAAGAAAGGATTCTTCGTCGACGGAAATAAGAGGAATGTAAGAACTTTAATTTTGACGGTGTTGGTAGTGTTGCTTTGAGAGCGCAATGATTTCAAGCTTCCACCATGCTATTTACAAACACCATCGAACTTGTTGTTCGCCAGGTAATGACGTCGCGAGAAGGAACCGTAGGAGGGCGCCACCAAAACATCTCGCCGCTAATAGCTTCGCAGTTTTAAGCTTGTAGTCATAGCCAGTGCTCATAAAACACGTATAAAAAAATAAGCGCATCCCTCTTTAAGAAAAAAAGCTAGTAGTATTTAAAGGGTAAAATACAGTAACTGCTTGTCATGTATATTGCTAGATACGTAGTAAACGTAGGTATGGATGGCCAAGCTAACAACGGTAACTAGGTCAGGAAGCCAGTAACCGTTACTAGCCTTGACAGTGGAACCCGTGTATTTCACTACTTCCATCTATCATTGGCGCTACCTCCCGACAAAATCCCGGAAAGGCAACGAGTCCCGTGATTTCCGGTAAAAAAAATTCCGATGACACCTAAGCACTTGGTATGAGTTGTGAATGCGAAAGCATTGATGTCCAATTTAACGCCGCCAGAGGCAACCGCAGCGCCGGTAGGGAATGCGGCGGTGCGCCGTGCAGACCGCCCTGGCTCTCTGGTGACTGCTGCCCCGCTGGGCGAGACAGCGGCGAGAGTGCGAAGCTCGGCGCGGCGCCGCGCTCCGGTGGTGGCATCACGCTCCCCCACTGCGCAGGCGCAGCGCCCCCTCCCCCCCCCCCCCCCCCGCCTTCACGGCTTTTGTGACGCAGCATCTGCATTGCTGTGCTTTTGGCCAGTGGGACTTTAGGTGCGGTTTTGCTCAGCCGCTGGCAACTTACCTGCCGTTTTGTTCAGCCACTGGAAATTTAGCTGCCATTTTTCGCTGCTACAGATGGAATTTAGGTGCCATTTTTCGTGGTCACAGAAAACGCCGGCTTCGCTCCATGGGACAGTTAATGCTCTCGCATTGAAAAAGCCTAGTGTGCTTATACCACTTACCACCAGATGGCAGGCGCAACAAAAACTAAAACAGGAAATAAGTAATCTAAGTGGCTCTAGTCACCATCCATTTAAAGTCAAAGAAACGAAACCGTTAATATATAATTTATTTTAAGGCTTCCACATTTGTAACTAGAGATAAATCCTTGCACACGTTCCACATAAATATTTTCAGCACACAATTGAGGTAATGCATTCAACGCAGATCACATGCATATACGACGAACACACGTGACACGCTTACTTTAATCACTCGCTAACTCCAGTGACTGCCCATGAGTCTTTTATGTTGTCTAATGAGTGCACACACTTGTCGTCGTGTATTACCACGTCAGTGAATTATGTTGCAAATATCGTGTTATTTTCACACCAATATTCTTCCTCGAGAAAGTTTTCAAACATTGGGAGCTTTCTATGTCCTAGTAGAAAACAATGGTAAACACGGAAATCATTGGACAGTCGATAAAACAACCTCTCCCACCGGTTCTCACCATCCATGTCTTCGCTTCCCCGCATAGCAGCCGCGTACCAGATTTCTCGTCGCTTTCGTTATTCGAGAATTAAAACGAATGCGGTGGCCGTCGACCAGAGATTACTTTCTACTCGTTACGTACGGCCAACGAAGTCTCGAATTGACGGTGGGCCCGACGGCAGCTGCACTCCTTTCGCGCGCTGCGCGACAGTAGTGCATGTAAAATAATTACCGCGTGCAGCTCGCATCTTAATTTGTGTTTTGGTTCACTGAAAGATGCTCGCTTTTGGGGGGGAATATATATGCATATTCAAAAAGACTCGTAGAATGCCAAGAATTGTTTTCATTAGTCCTAAGGATAGATACACTTATTACGTCGCACATCCACGAAGGGGAAAGGACGGGCTTAAAACTTCGCCAGCTGCTCCTTATTCAACAGGCCAATTCAACGGACCAATTCTGCCTCGTACAAAAAGGGCATGTAAACCTGGAATACACATTTTTGCTAAATTACCGCAGCACCAATGAGAATGCTGGGTTTTTAGTTTGACGCTCTGCGCGTTCTAGCGCCTGCATCGGTAATTTTTTTAAGCAAAAGTTGAAATCAAGTGGCACTTTGTTCGTGTGTTTCTTCGAACCCCTTTTTTGTCATTTACTTCGAATATATGATATATATTTCATTTTATCTTTTATTTGACGCCCCCAATTATAGAAAATTAAAAAGCCATAATTGAGGTTTACAAGAATTAAAATTAGGAATTTTCTTCTCACCAGCGTGGGTTCCGCCATCCTTCTCTGGCCTCTGTCAGAACGTAGGAAAATGCGCTGTTGCTACCATCTTCCTCCTTTACGCTAAGGAAGGGATTGACATATATATAGTGCTCCATTCAGTGGCGGCCATTTTGTGAATAGAAATGTATAACATTATGCAGTACTTCGTAGGTAATATTTCCTAACATTACAACCAAATATCGGCCACCATTCTAATAACCACAAAACCAGTCACCGAGGCAGAGAATGTTGGAAGTAAAAATTTAAGGCCAAATACAGAACATCCGCTTTAAAGTTTGAATTTCTATGAACAAAAGAAATTAGATTGTTTGCTTTCTATGTTAAAGCATTATATAGGATTCAGGGAAACAAACACCGCAGTACAGAATGCAATCATTTCCTAAACATTTCTTTCAGTTTATTTGCTCAGTCAGGAATGTTGCCTGGCAGCTTTTTGATGCTCGAGATAGCGCGGACAACCACTTGTGAGAATACAACAAATTTCAACCCACATAAATGCTTCAATGAAGCAAACGTGCTTTTGGTTTTCAAGCAGTATTTTGCATTAAAAATTCAGTAGACCTTTATGACTGCAATTATGCCTGCAACTACGTTAACTACATCAACAATCAGGTCCTCAAAGGTGGCACAAATATATGTTGATTCATGCGCCTTTCTACTGGATCACGATTGAAGTGTAGATGTCCTGTAAGGTAACATCCATCAAAGAAAAAGCTGAAAAAGAGATTGCATAGACCAAAACCGGTATATAAGAAATATATTACTTACCGACCCCTCACGTAACCTTGGCTGTTCTTTCACCAAATGGGATAGTAGCTAAAGGATGCCCATGTGTTCAACAATTCAACACTTGTACAACTATACGAGGATTTTTGTCGTCAGCGTCAAGTGCTCATGTTTGGCTTAGCGCCCAGGTGTTCATTGGGCACGGGCTCAGCACGTGGCGCAGACAACGTTGAGACTGAGCGGCCAGTGTCGGACAGAAGGAGGGGATGTGGGCCTTTATAAAACCTAGAGATGTCGGTTTAGGATAAATTTTTGGTGGGGGCTTCAGTGACCCTTTGTGCGTCAATGATACAATTATTTCCTACACTCTACAAGTTTACTCTCGGCATAGTTTGTTAAATTCGTTTATCTGTACTTGAATAAAACATTTAATTTAATCCGACGTCTAGAAGTCCTGCTTCGCCACCACTACTACTGCCGTGGACCCCAACCCAAAGATCATTATTCTCAACCCCGTCGATCACAGAAATTCACAATCCCAGTGTCCCAAGCCAGGGGCACAAAACATTAAAAAAATAACCAACTTTATTCACCTCCTCAATTTTTATCTCATCCTGAGCCCCACCGTGAGCGTCATCGGTTGCATCCATTTTCTCGGATCAAATGTTTTGCTTTTCAACGTCTTCTAAAAATGCATCAACGACATTTCACTGTACTGTGCATATGTTTCTTAAATAAAAACAGCACAAAGTACTCAGCCTTCTGCAACATACTTACCATCTCGCCATTTATCAAAGCAAGGTACATTTCTAGTACTTCCGCTGTAGAAGGGCTAGGCTCATCAATTCACTTCCTGCGGAGGGAGAGAGTCGTGATCAGAGTCGGCAATCTTTGCAATGTCAAGGAAACGCCTTTTAATCTCCGGCTTCATGAATTCAATATACCCAGAGATTGAGCCATCGTCCTCAGTCTAGTGGAGTGCCTGAGCTCTGAAATAGGAAACATTATGGGCATGAAACATTCTCGTGCTGGGTGACAATTAAGTGTATGTTAAATTTCTGCGTGCCCTGCCATCTCTTTAATTTTTGAAATATGTGCAACGTGGCATTTTCTCTACAATTCACGGTTTGCATGCGACACCATGTCCCTTCGCGGGTGTGGCTCGTTTGTAGATCCGGGTGCGTCTTGCCAGATTTGTGGCCACCGCTCGCATATGTTTGGCAGAAGCGATTGCTCATTTCTCCTAGCGCATGAACATAAGATAACATTTTTGTCTCGTTGCAGTCCGCACAGATCTCCAAGCATCCATAACGTGAAATAGGTGGCTGTTGTATCAGTCAGTCTGGCAAAACGTTCGCCTGCGTTTATCTGGTCAAAATATGCACCAAACATCAATCTTTGTGGTGACAAGAATATGCTGTTGTGAGTTGTCAACAACAAGCAGGAAAAGAAGGCGGTGATTTTGAGGCGTACTTTAGGTGAAGCCCAGTCAGGGGTATGTTTGTCCGCGCGACTCCAATCTCGTTTGCTTTCCTTGTTGTTGCTGTTTTTTTTTTTTTTTTTTTTTTTTTTTGCAGGCGCTTTTGTATCATTATTTGACCAGTTTGGCCCCCCACGTCATGCCCACTTTATTTTCGAAGGGCTAGACAGTTGCAGGAAATGTGATTTGTATTAGCCTGTCGTGTTTCGTGGTGGAACTGCGGACGCGGCCCCTTTGCCGAATGATGCTCGAACTCATCGATTAGGATTGATGTTTTTTTTACATGAAACTAAATAAACACCATATGGTTTTCTTAAATATCCTGGAATATGTACACAGCAGGTTGTAAAAATGTTAACGCGACTAAACCTAGAGCAGACTCCTGGCAACATATGTCAATTATTCCCGCTGCCAAAACGAGTGACGGAAGTAAACATCATACCACCTTGGTAATTTCACTGCTGTAAAGTAGCGCCACGCACAGAACCGCTTTCCTGTTGCTATTCATTCGCATCATTTACTATCAATCGATAGATCTGGCATCTTGGGACAGAACGTTTTAAAAAGGAGTCTGCGCCCCACCAAATGGTACATTAGAAAAGCTTGTTGACTTACTGCTCCCAAAAGCAGAACGGTGCACTGTTTTTACAGTATCGCAAATTCAGCACAAAAAAAAAACAACACC